>NC_025997.2:12591504-12749944 GCF_000442705.2 Elaeis guineensis
TTTCTTTGTCCACTTCTTTTTTGCTTGTACTACCGACTGGTCTGCATCGGTTGACGATCGAGGTGGAGACACTTCTTTCACATGCTGCCAATTCTAGTCCGGTGGGTGTTGTTTGGGCGCAGAAAAGCTATCAAAACCACAAAGCATTGAAGTTGTGAGCAATGTGCATAGATGGTTCAGTCCAAATGCTGGTAGTGAGACACATGCGAGGATGACCAAGGATTTGATGCCAATAAAATACAGGTAGGGGTAGTACGGTTGTTAGTCGTCTGGGCTTCAGCGGACACCAATCTAGCATGCGGTGGAAATTTCTCCATGATCTCGCTCTCCTTGTTTTTGTGGAAGCACATGGTATGTATCACGTTGAAGTTTCAATACGAGTGCCTACCTTTTATAAGTGAAATAAACTGTTGTTGCTCGATTTGGTCGAGATCGAGAAAAAATAATTGAGTCTTAGCAAAAATATGACGCTGGAGTGATTTACAAAATAAGTCCAAACTGAAAATTTTTATTCTGACGAGGACCCTCCGATGTTCGAATTAGATTCAGAGAATACTAGGAACAGCAACGAATTCTCTGAAAGTAATTAATTGATTCACTTTGATCCTCGAGACTTTAGTTGCTTATATAGAAGGCTGTCGAACAGTAGTCAAACAACTGTAAGATCGTACGATCCCGAGATTGTAGGACCATTGAACATGTCATTACGGACGAGATATTTCAGCCTTCAATCGCTCCCGCGGAGTGAGGAGGCCGTTACTGACAATATATTGAGTGGAGGATTTGAATATCCTTAAAGATTGTGCCTAACCTTTTGGCCTTCTTGAGTTGGATGAGTGGTATCATCTCTTGGTAATGAGGGTCCCATCTATTAATTGTATAGACGGTCAATCAGGAGCTGAGAGTGTAGAGAGATTTTAGCCTCCATATGCTTCAATATTGGGGTATTTATTATTTTTGATCTTTTTTGCATGGTGTGAGTGGCTGCCATGGTATAAAGATGGCTAAGTATAGAAGGATAGCTCAGCTCAATACATAGCTCAAGATAACTCTGCTCATATCAGAATAACTCATATTAGCATAGATAGCTCTTCTCAGTATATAGCTTAGGATAACTCAGGATAGCTCAGCTCAGCATAGTATAGCTTAGCTCTTCACAGCATGCATATGGTTGAGCATGCCTCCAAATTTACATCCCGGATATGAATCCGAAGCATCCATGATACCACCGTAACACTATCCCCTACTCCTGAGTTTGAGAATTAGACAAAAGAAGTACTGCTGATATGACGCCTCAAGCCTAGGGATGTCCATCCTTGTTCTGCTCTTCATGCGGGCGGCATCTTTACTCTACCCATCTTAGGACGAGAGGTATTGTTTCTCTGCTCATTTTTAGCCGATCAAAAGCTAGCTCGGATGAAAATCGATAGGCTGATCCAGATAGAGATCAATGGGCTAGGAGACCAGGAGATAACTCGACGGACTGTGGAGGTCCCATAGGTGGTCCTTCGCAGGAGTACGACATGGAGAAAAACTCAACGAGCTGGTCTGGATAGAGATCGATGGGCTAGAGGATCCGGAGATAACTCGACGGGCTGCAGAGGTCCCATAGGTTATCCTCCGCAGGAGTATAGCTCGGAGAAAAACTCGACAAGCTGGTGCGAATAGAGATCGACGGGCTAGAGGATCCGAAGATAACTCGACAGACTATAGAGGTCCCGTAGGTTATCCTTGGTAGGAGTACGGCTCGAAAGAAAACTCGACGAGCTGGTTCGGATAGAGATCGACAGGCTAGAGGATCCAAAGATAACTTGACAGACTGTGAAGGTCTCGTAGGTTATCCTCTATAGGAGTACGGCTCAGAGGAAAACTCATCGAGCTGGTCCAGATAGAGATCGATGGACTGAAAGATCTGGAGATAACTCGACAAACTGTGGAGGTCCCATAGATTGTCCTCCGTAGGAATACAGCTTGGAGAAAAACTCGACGAACTTTTCTGGATAGAGATCGATGGGCTGAAGGATTCGAAGATAACTCGACGGGCTATGGAAGTCCCATAGATTGTTCTCCATAGGAGTATGGCTCGGAGAAAAACTCAACGAGCTGGTCCGGATAAAGATCGACAGGCTAGAGGATTCGAAAATAATTCGATGGGCTGCGAAGGTCCTAGAGATAACTCAACAGGCTGCGAAGGTCCTGTAGGTTGTCCTCCGCAAAAGTACGGTTTAGAGAAAAACTCGATAAGTTGGTCTGGATAGAGATTGAGGGGCTGGAAGATCTGGAGATAATTCGATGGGCTGCGGAGGTTTCGTAGGCTGTCCTCCATAGGAGTACAGCTCGGAAGAAAACTTGACGAGTTGGTCCGGATAGAGATCGATGGGTTGAAAGATCCAAAGATAACTCGATGGACTGCAGAGGTTCTGTAGGTTATCCTCTACAAGAGTACGGCTCGAAGAAAAAGTCGACGAGCTGGCTCGGATAAAGATCGATGGACTAGAAGATCCGGAGATAACTCGACAGGCTGCAGAGATTTCAAAGATAACTCGACAGACTACAGAGGTTCCAAAGATTATCCTCCGCAAAAGTACAGTTTGAAAGAAAACTCAACGAGCTAGCTCGGATAGAGTTCGACGGGCTGGAGGATCCAAAGATAACTCAACGGGCTGTGAAGGTTCCGTAGATAACTTGACGAGCTGTGGAGGTCAGAGGTCCTATAGGTTGTCCTCCGCAGGAGTACGGCTCAAAAAAAAACTCAACGAGCTGGTCGAAATAGAGATTGACGGGCTGGAAGATCTGGAGATAACTCGACAGGCTGTCAAGGTCTCGTAGGTTGTCCTCCGTAGGAGTACGACTTGAAAAAAAACTCGATGAACTAATCCGAATAGAAATCGAAGGGTTGGAGGATCCGAAGATAACTCGATGGGCTGCGGAAGTCCCGTAGGTTATCCTCCATAGGAGTACAATTTGGAGAAAAACTCGATGAGCTGGTTCGGATAGAGATCGAAGGGCTGGAGGATCCGAAGATAACTCGATGAGCTGCGGAAGTCCCGTGGGTTGTCCTCCATAGGAATATAGCTTAGAAAAAAACTCGACAAGCTAGTCTGGATAGAGATCGATGGACTGAAAGATCCGGAGATAACTCGACAGGTTGCAGAGGTCCCATAGGTTGTCCTCTGTGGGAGTATAGCTCGGAAGAAAACTCAACGAGCTGGTCCAGATAGAGATCAACGGGCTGAAGGATCCGAAGATAACTCAACGGGCTGTGAAGGTCCCGTAGGTTATCCTCCGCAGGAGTACAGCTCAAAGAAAAATTCGACGAGTTGGTCCGAATAGAGATCGATGGACTGGAAGATCTGGAGATAACTCGATGGATTGCGGGGATCCCGTAGGTTGTCCTCGACAGAAATACAGCTCAAAAAAAAAACTCGATGAGTTGGTCTGGATAGAGATCGACGGATTGGAGGATCCAAAGATAACTGACGAGCTGCAAAAGTCCCATAGGTTATCCTCTGTAAGAGTACGGCTCAAAAGAAAACTTAATGAACTTATCTGGATAGAGATCGACGAGCTAGAAGATTCGAAGATAACTCGACGAGCTACAGAGGTTCCGTAGGTTGTCCCCCACAAGAGTATGGCTCAGAGAGAAACTTGATGAGCTGGTCCGAATAGAGTCGATGGGTTGGAGGATCCGGAGATAACTCGATAGACTATGAAGGTCTCGAAGATAACTCGACGGGCTATGGAGGTCCCATAGATTATTCTCTGCAGGAGTACAGCTTGGAGAAAAACTCGATGAGTTGGCTCAGATAGAGATCGACGGGCTGGAAGATCCGGAAATAACTCGACGGACTGCGGAGGTCCCGTAGGTTGTCCTTCAAAAAAATACAGCTGGGAGAAAAGCTCAACGAGCTGGTCCGGATAGAGATCGATGGGCTGGAGGATCCGGAGATAACTCGATGAGCTGCGGAGGTCCCATAGGTTATCCTTCGTAGGAGTATAGCTTGGAGAAAAATTCGATGAGCTGATCCGGACAGAGATCGATGGATTAGAGAATCTGAAGATAACTCGATGGACTACGGAGATCCCGTAGGTTATCCTCTGTAGGAGTATGACTCGGAGAAAAACTCGACGAGCTGGCTTGGATAGAGATCGACAGACTCCATCTAAGGTTTGTAATTACAAACCTACACACAAAAGATGGGAGGACTCGCCAGATCGACTTTAGCTAGATCTTCTGATTTTTTAATTAAAAAATAGATAATTAGACTGATATTATCCTATTTTACTTAGATTGATTTTTTGGTTTTTCAATTAAATTGTACTTTCAAAATTAAATAATAGGTGAATAGACTAGTGTTACCCATTTTAGCTAGTTTACTTTTTCTTGATTTGTTCTTGACTTTTGCCTCGAATATGTATGATCTCATCTCGAATCTATGCTTTTTACCTCGGATTGGCATGATCACCTTGGATTAGCATGCTTCCTACCTCGGATCTTGTCACTGGAGTCTGGCCATCAGGTTAGGTGCTGTGTTCGAGACAGTAGAATTCCCAACGGGTGCTGCCAATCCGGATGCCAGTCTGATCGAAGTGGATGCATCTCCCCATGAAAGGATCAGAGAAAAAGGTAGGTGATAAACACCAGGACTTTTTGGCCGAGCCCTCTAGAACATGTCGAGTTTCTGCGCATGCATCCGTCCTTTGTCAGGGCCAAGCCCATTGGATCCGAGCCACCGTGGGTGGTCTTGGTACTACTGGAAGCGGGACGAAGCTATAGCTGGAATAGATTCTCTTTCTCATGGGGTTCCCATGCGCATGCAAGATCACGCACATCGATGACCTCTGCCAGACTTGGGAGGACTGGCACTGTGATCGAGGACACACGTTCGAACAGCCAGACCCACCTGCTAACAGCTTCGGTGTCGAGGAAGTATGGAGAAAGCATGGGGAGATGTCAGAGTTCTGCTTCGACCGCACCCATTTCAGACAGGCCTGCCTCAGAGAGGCTCGTTCACAGGCAGTCTTAGCACCGACGGATGCAAAGATGTGCACGAGGAACCTCGGACCATGGATCCGGCAAGGCTCATCGCCGTCGGGGGCATCGGATGAGAGTGGAGCGCCCCCAGACTCTGGATCTAGGCAACAAGGGAGGAGTGCGCTGAGAGGGCCCTGTGGCCGTGGGTTTGGGGTTCCTCGACTGTGCATGAAGGCGCACGAGGAAGCTCAGAAAAGCTTCAGAGCCTCAAAAGCTTAGATCTGGCGAGCTCGATGCCTCAAAGTGCCTCAGGAGCTTGGATCCGATGAGCTCGGCTTGCGTGGGAAGGAGCTCGTGATCGCCAACCTAGCGGACTCAGCGTCGGAGGCACGTGAGCGCACGGGAGGAATGGACGGAGGCTCGAAATTGCTCGCGGGTGAGTTCTCCACTACTAATGGAGCTGAGACGCAGGCGTGGCGAGCTCCAAAGAGATCGAGAGCACCACAGAAGGTGGATCTGGGCAAGGTCAGTGTCAGAGGTAGGGCACAAGCGGGGGAGCACTTTGAGAACCCAGATCCGACGGCTTCGAAGCGGCCAGTGTCGTCGAATGGAGGCACGGGAGGCTCGAATACCCAGACCCGATGAGGTTAGAGGGGCTGGCATCGTCGGAGAGGGAGACCTTACCATTGATCATCATTGCCCACATCGGAGAAAGAGGAGGCGCCACCTCCTAGCGGTGGGCCCTGCGTCCCAAGGTCTCTTCTCAGGCAATGGGGAAATGGGGAGGCCCTTCCCCCTTTTTCATTTTTTTTTTGTTCTTCTTCTTCTTAGGGTCTCGTTGCCCTCCATCCACCTACCGTCGAGATGGGACCGCAGGCCTCTCATCCGAGATAGCAACGGTGGTTCTGACTCCCAGCAAAAGGGGTAAGGCACGGGGAGGAAGCTATGGAGAAGGGACACAGAGATGTGAGCAACAGCGCGCACACCAACTTAGAAACATCATGGTCTAAATGACGGAGGGGAGAGGACTTTTGTTTCATGCTCATTGAGTATCTTCTAACAAAGGGAGAGGACTTTTGTTTCATGCTCATTGAGTATCTTCTAACAAGAAGCCATTTGCTTTTCATAAAATATTAGAAATATTGCGGTCAATTTTTGCCTATCGTCGGTGAAGAGCATCTACGAAATGAAGTCCACACTAACCGAAATTATATCTGACAAAGATCCTCCGATGCTTAAATCAGTGGAGAGTAATGAACAGCAGATGAAGAATATTTGAAATAACAATCTCAGCCCAAAATTATCTTACCAATGCTGTTCATTTACCTTCTTTTTATAGGTGATTCAGATATAACCGTCGAACACGTGATCCCACTTTTTATGGTATTAAAAGATAATTACTCCAATTATCAGGTCATAATTATGAAGTTAATGGGATGCTTATGCCCACTAATGATCATGACACATAGCTGATAACCATTTATAATGGTTAGATATGTAGGTTCCACACATTCCGATATTATGCGATCGTGAAAAGATAAGCCGACTATATATTAGTAGTTGGAGAGATCCGAATGAGCATCGATCGATAATTTTGATATACCGATGGTCATCGATCAGGTATTAACTGAGTTGTCATGGTTGTCCATCGATGGTTGAAAATAGCCGATCGGTCAACTGATTGTCAGTTGGCATATTAGGTTTATGAGGTCGATCTAGAGTTGAAATCAGGATCGGTTGAATTGTCTGAACAATTGCCTCCCACTCTCAAGTCCAAAGTGGCCTGATGTGCATGTTATCATGTGGTCTATCACGTTGGATAAAAGAAGTTGTCACATCACGTGTTGTTTCGAGCCTCGATACAACTGCTGGCATTAATAATTTTTGAAATACAAGAGGTCTCTAGCTATTTTATTATTTCGATATCCACAAGATCATCATTGGAATATCATTTCAGGAAGATAATTCGACATCTGAAGAATTCGGACGATTTGAGTAGATCTTGGCCACGTGTCAAAACATCATTGGCTCTGAGCTGTTCATGCGGATAATGATGAGATGGCGTGATCTAGAAATAGGTGCGTCGAACAGTTCGATCAATGATCGATCTCGATATCGTCTCGTGTCGATATCTGAAGAGATTCTGATTTGACTGATTTCATCCGGACCGTTGAGGGGTCCTATATATATAAAGTTGCTTTCATCTGAATTTTACTTTTGCATTTATCGCTTTTCTCTACAAGAGAAGGTTCTGCTACCCCAGCGTTAGGTGCTTCCGAGTCTTGTTCTTCGCGTCACCTTTGGCTCCAGGTCGAGTTCTCCTTCCCTCTCTTAGGATTTTTTTTCTTTTTGGATTTTTCTTCTTTTAAGGTTTTCATTTTCAATGGTAAGTAAGAAGGTTTTATCTTCTTGGGATGGTCGAAAAATCCGACCGACGATTCTCCTTCAGATTCAAAAATGAAAGTTTCTTTCTTATCCGGATCCAATGTTGAGCAACTTTGAGAGCAGTACCGTATCTCAGAGCAGTATCAACTTTCTACTCCTAATCCAGACAATCGAATGAACTCTTCTCCTTCAGGTCGAGTTCCAATTTATGTCGAGGACCTTCGGACTTATCTTTGATTTTTGATTCGAGAATTCGTCCGAAATCTTCTTGACTATTATGGTCTTGTCCCGCTCAGCTGGCTTCAAACTCCATCCGACTGATCATTAATTTTGCTTTGTTATGTCAGCTTATACCGATTGAACCTCATTCTTCTCTTTTTCGATCTTTCTTTGTCTTTCGTCCTCATCCCAAAATCAAGGATTGGTGGTTCTTCAACTCGAAAAAAGATCTTTCTTTCATCTCCGATCTTCCATCGTCCATCCATGGATGGAAGAATCAAATTTTCTTGGCTTCTTCTTCTTCTCCTTGGAGCTTTCTTTCATGTTGGGGTGATCCAAGAACTGGCCTCAACAAGAATTGTCGGGTGGAGACTGCTGATCAGGAAGACTTCTTCCGACTAAAGGATATGAAGTTCCACTGCAGCGAGAGCTGATGACCGAATAAGCTCTCTACGATACTGGACTTAGTTCGATAACTTCCTTAAATATAACATAGTCGGTAATTTCATTTTTTCTTTTGTCTGTTCTGAATTTTATACTGATCTTTTTATTTTGATTGCAGCTATGCGGATAAGGGTTCGAGTTTCAACTACTGACATCTGCTTGCATGCTGCCAAGAAGAAGGCAGCAGTTGAAGCTGGACCTTCCCGACCGTCGAAGAAGAGTCGGGTCGCTACTCCATCGGTACCGATGAGAAAATCTGATATTTCGTGAGAGACAGTTCTCGAGCCGATCCTAGCATTATCGGCCCCGACAATGCTTCTTCTGGCTGAGCTACGGCAGAACCATCGATGGCTTAGTCAGTGGAGGTTCGGGCTGGAGCGAGAGTCGCGATCGAACCCGAGCAGTTTATGGCTGCGCCAGCTGTTCCTTTTGCGGAACGTTCTCAGACGCAGTCAAGTACTAATTTTTCGATGGTCTCAAGTGCGTGACCGCCGACTGAAGATCAGGAGAAGGCACCGGCAACTTCGATCGATGATCGGTCGTTTGTGGGCCTTCCCACACTCTTTGATATCAGGATCTCCAAAAGTGAGTCGGCCTTGGCCAATTCGGTATTGGCCAAACAGCTCATCGAAGTTGCCCTTCTCTCGACTGATAGGAAGAACAGGAAGAATCGGACGGTGGTCAAAATGTTCTCTTTCTTCTATCCAACGATACTTGGGATAATTTTTCGATATTCCTCTTTTTTTTATCTGACTTGACTTGTCTTGTCTTCTATTTTCTGTGGGCGCATAATATTCACGCTCTAGAGAGCGAGTATCAGAAGATCACCGACTTTCGTCGGTCTTGGATGGACAAGATGACGACTGCCAATGCTGAGAAGACTGCTGCCGTCGAACAATTTCAGGCAGCAACTGAACGGGAGATGAAGCTTCAAGAAAAAATCTCCTATTTGACGGCTGACCTCCAGTCCTCCAAAGCTGAACTTGAGTTGGCTCACCAAAATATCACATCTCTCCAATCCCAGATTAGGAGTAAGAAGCACTCCATCCATCAGCTCTGGAGGGAAAGAGATGGATGTATTGAAGAGCAGGAAGTGGAGTGGGAAAGCATCGAACCACCATAGACAGGCTGGCACTGGCCGAAGCTGAATCGGCCTCCACGAGAGCTGAAGTCGAGTCAGTGAGAGACACCCTGAGTCTGGCTATCGAGAACTATAAAAATTCAGAAGAATTCAAGAAGAAAATTCTCAAGGACGGATTCACCTCCTTCTGCATAGGATACGAAGATGGTCGAGATGCAATCAAAAAATTATATCCAGACTTGGATTTGAGTAGCATCATTCCTCCTTGCTCGAAAGAAGAGACTACTAAAGAGGGCACTGTGCTGACTAAAGAAGATGTACCGACAGCATCAGAGCCTGCTCTAACTACCGAAGCTGTACTGGAGCAGGAAGATGAAGAAACCGACTGGTGATCGATGTAATATTTTCTTTTTCTTTTTATAATCAGATAAATTTTATAATCAGATTTTGATCTAATTTTATAATTTTTTCTTCAATGAATAAAAAAAAAAATTTTAAGTACAAACTCTCTTCTTTTTATGCACTTTCAATGTCATCAAATCATAGTCGAACAACCAAATATCCATCGGTGAATCAGATGTTCTGTAATAACTATCATAGAATTTATCCGTTAGTCGAGTATTGATCGACATACCTTACCTCTTAGGTATTTGGATAGATGGTGATAAGCTGAATATCCTTTGACTGATCTAGTCAAATCGGTATATCTAGATATTTGATAAACGATGGTAAATCAAATATCTTTCAACTGACTATAATCAAGTCAATGTATTTTTGATTCAATTGGGATCGAATCGGTATAATATTTCGTTTAGTTAAAACTAAGTCGGCATAAATAGTCATTCAACTAGAGTCTATTTTTATAATGAAAAATCGAGATATAGTCAGTATACTGATTTTTACAACGACTTCAGTTTCATTATTTGAAATAATTGTCCTAGAAGCAACCACTATTGGATACAGAGGAAGTCGGGATCTGCTGGGTTGGGAGAGATCAGACCTTTATTAGTTTGGAGAAAACTAGAACTACTCTTTCGGTGATGGTTTAATGATACAAGAAGGAAATTCTGCAAAAGCAATAAGATTATTTATCAGCTTGATGTGATTTTGTAGATGTAGTTGGTCGAAGCTTTCAAGATTTTAAATTTCAATATTCATTCTGAATATTGTACATGTGAACAACTTTATTAATAATACATCTTCAAATTGTTGACATTTCAAGTCCAAAGAATAGTTGTTCCATCAAGAATTTTTAGTCGACATGCATCCGATCGAAGTATCTCAGTTATTCTGTAGGGTCCTTCCCAATTTGGAGACAGCTTCTCCTAATCAAAGGCTTTAAAACTTCTACTTTTCTTAAGACCAGATCTTTTGGATGAAAGATCTTTGGCTTAACTTTTGCATTATAACATCGGACTATTCTTTGCCGATATGTTGCCATCCGAACTTGAGCTTGTTGTCGGACTTCCAGAAGTAAGTCTAGATTGGCTCTCTGATATTTTGAATTGCTCGGCTCATTGTATTATTCCACTCTCGCTGATGGTAATCCGATCTCAAGTGAGATCATCGCTTCTATTTCATAGGCCAGATTGAATGACGATTCTTTCGTTGGTATGCAAGGAGTTGTTCGATATGTCCATAGGATCGGATATAGTTCTTCCACCCAAAGATCTATAGCTTCATTCAGTCTGATTTTGAGACCATCCAAGATTGTTCGATTTGTTACCTCCACATCATCGTTGGATTGCAGATGGCCGACTGATGTGAATTTGTGCGTAATATAAAATTTTGCATAAAATTTTTTGAAGTTTTAATTATCGAATTATCGATCATTGTCAATGATAATAGTATGTGGTAGACCGAATCTGCATATGATCATTTTCTGAATGAAATCTTTTATTTTACTTTTAGTGATTTATGCCAAAGATTCAACTTTCACCTATTTGGTGAAGTAATCAATGGCAACCATTATAAATTTTCTCTGACCAGATACTGGAGAGAAAGGACCAAGTATATCAATTTCTTATTGTGCGAAGGATCGTGATGCAATAATTGATATCAGCTGACTGGTCGGTTGATGTTGTATATATGCATACTTTTAACATGGTTCACATCTTCAGATAAATTCAACTGCATCTTTCTCCATGGTAGACCAATAATATCCTTGTCGTAAGACTTTATAAGTCAAAAATTTTCTCCCCAAGTGATTTTCACAAATCTCTTTATGAACTTCTCCGAGTGCATAGTTGGCATCTGCTGGTCTCAAATACTTCAGTAAGGAAAGATAGAACGACCTTTATAAAGTTGGCCATTCATCAAAATATATTGTGAGGCCATCCATGTAAGTCATTTGGCTTCTGAAGGATCTACAGGTAGAGTTCCATCAATTAAGTACTGGATGATCGGATCCACCCAGCTTGGTTCATCATTAACTTATAGCACTTCTTCAACTTTATCAATACTCGACTGTTCAAAGCATTCGATGAATATTCGACCCAGCGAGTTAAATGAGGTAGTTGCAAGTCAGAAAAGTGCATTGGCTTGAGCATTTTCTGTTCTTGAAATATGAGAGATCTCAAAATATTTTAGAATTGACGTAAGATTTTTTACTTTCTGAAGATACTTCATCATAGCGGGATCTCGGGCTTCGAATTTATCCTTGACTTGTCTGGTAATCAATTGCAAGTTGGTAAAGATCTTCAGATTATCGATGTCCAGCTCTTTGGCAATCTTCAAGCTGACTAGGAGAGTTTCGTATTTGGCTTGATTATTTGAAGCTTTAAAATTAAATCAAAGAACATATTCGGTTATAATTCTTTTGAAATTGATGAAGATGAGACTAGCTCCATTGTCTTGTGCATTAGATGCTCCATCAATATATAGTACCCACACCAATGTTAAGTCAAATTTGAGAATTGCAACTTGCTTTATTTTGTCGTTAGAGTCATCCTCAAGATTATTATCAGGTATAGTACATTCAACGATAAAGTCGACCAAAACTTGTGCCTTCATCGATGGACGTGGATGATATTATATATCAAACTTTTTGAATTTTATTACCCACTTTATCATTCGATCCGAAGTATCCGATCGATGTAAAATTATCTTCAATGGCTGATATGTCAAGACAATAATATGATGTGCTTAGAAGTATGGACGAAGTTGCTGTGATGATATGATTAGAGCGTAGATCATCTTCTTCACTCTTGAATATCTTATTTCGATATTATGAAATATCTTACTAGTATAGTAAATTGATCGTTGAATTTGATTCTTATCCTTCTGGATAAATACCGAACTAACTGCTTCAGTCAAAGTCACTAAATAGAAATTCAAAATTTCTTCAAACTTTGGTTTTATAAGTAGTGGTGGAGATATCAGATATTTTTTTAGATCTTCGAAGGACTGTCGACACTCGTCTGACCATGTGAAGTCTTTTGCTTGTCTCAAGATCTTGAAGAAAGGCAAACATTTTTCTACCGACCTTGATATGAATCGACTGAGTGCGGCTATCCTTCCATTAAGTTATTGTATCTCTTTCTTAAAACTTGGATGCTTTATATTGATGATAGCTTTTATTTTTTTAGGATTAGCTTCGATTCCTTGTTGTGACACAAGAAATCTAAGAAAGTTTTTAAAAGTTACTCTGAATGCATACTTGATTGGATTTAGTTTCATCTGATGTCTTCGAAGTATGCCAAAGGCTTCTTCCAAATTTCGAACATGATCAGAAGTTTGAAAATTTTTTATCAATATATCATCCACGTAGACTTTCATATTTCATCTCATTTATGCCTTAAATATTTTGTTGACTAACCGTTAATAAGTAACTCTGTCATTTTTAAATCGAATGGCATTACTTTGTAACACTAGATGTCTTTATCAGTTATGAAGGCTATGTGCTCCTCATCTTTGGATGCCATTCGAATCTAATTGTAACCTGCAAAGACATCTATGAAGCTTAAGAGTCGGTATTTCGAAGTCACATCTACTAGTTGGTCAATCTTTGATAAAAAAAAAACTATATTTCGAACAGGCTTCATTTAGATTTGTATAATCGATACAGATTCTCTATTTTTTATTGATTTTTTTCACCATCACTACATTGACGAGTCAATCAAGATAATTAGCTTCTCTGATAAAGCCAGCTGCGAGAAAATTATCAACTTCTTCGTCGATGACCTTCTGCCTTTCAGGAGCAAAAGATCTTTTTTTTTATCTCACCAACCTAATTTTTGGATCAATGTTTAGTCGGTGAATTATTATCTCTGAAGGAATGCTTGGCATATCAGCAGTCGATCAAGCAAAAATATCGATATTTGCTCTTAGTAGATTTATTAGTTGTTGTCGCTCCAGATCAAGCAACTGCGATCCAATTTGGACTGTCTTTTCAAGGTCTTCTTCTTTCAACGGGATGAAAATCAGTTGTTCGACTGGTTCATCCCTTTCTTCATTTTTTTGATCCAATTTATTGACAGACAAAGAGTCTTCAAATTTATTATTTTATATGGAGATGAGGAAACAGCGTCGAGCAAGCTGTTGATCTCTACATATTTTTCTGACTCCATTTCTAGTTGAGAATTAGACCAGCAAATGGTATGTTGAAACTACTCTCAAGATATTAAGTCTAGGTTGTCCAAGTATGGCATTGTAAGCCAATGAAACTCAGACGATAGTGAATATCAAAAGAACAGTGCTTTGTTGTGGATCTATTCCTGTAGTTAGTGGGAGAGTAATTTTTTCTTCCATGGTAACTGTATCTCTAGTGAAACCGACTAATGGCGTCGAGACTCTCTTAAGTTAATTAGTCGGTAGTTGCATTCAAAAAAAAATCGAACAAAAAAGAATATCTATTGAGCTTTCATTATCAACTAGGATTCTTTTTACATTGTAATTTACTATCGTCATCGAGATAACGATAACATCATCATGAGGAGTTTGTATTCTCCGAACATCATCTTTCAAAAAAATAATTATATTATCGAGTCATCGTTTCTTCGCCAACTCTTTTTTGAAAGCTGTCCCTTAGTTCTTTGGTCATCCGAAGATCATGTTGATTACTCCCGTCATTGGTCGATTGTTGATTGTCTCCTTAACTTACGACTGAGGTTGTTGATCAGTATGAGATTGAGTCGGATGATCTTGTTAGAATTTTTCTAGGTAGCTTCATCGAATCAGAGCCTCTATTTCATCCTTAAGTTGGATGCACTGTTCGGTATCGTGCCTATGATCACAATGAAACTGATGGTACTTCTTCCTATCATGACTCCTCGATGATGCTTTCATTGATGAGTGGTGTTGTAAATACTCTTCTCATTCGATCTCCATCAAGATCTGTACACGGAGAGCAAAAAAAGAAGTACAGGAATCATACCTGCCATAACTATTCTGCTTTGGGCTCCGTCGTTGAAGTGAAGCTTACTTATTGGTAGTTGGCCTACTTGATTCAGTCGGAGCTCCACTTTTCTACTTCTTTTTCTGATCTTTTTCATCTATTTGGCGTCTGTCAGAAGCGCCCTCATCCGTACGGATATACTTGTATGCGTGCTCTAAAAGTTCAGCATAGATTTGGAAGAGAGTCTTGTTTAGAGAATAAGTGAATCTGGATCTCCTTAGACTCCTCTTCATAGTCGATATGACCATATCTTCATTGAAGTCTCTGACATCAAGTATGGCCATATTGAAACGAGCCACAAAATCTCTCAATATCTCTGTCTCGCCCTACTTAATAGAGAAGGGACTGTCTGATATCCATGGTACCTTTCAGTTAGTGCTGAAATGGGTCATAAAAGAATGCTCGAGCTGCTTGAAGAAATTAATGCTCTCTGATTGAAGTCTGGAATATTAGGCTCGAGCAGCCTTCCGAATAGTTGTCAGGAAGCCGATACATAAGAGGACATCGGTTGCCTCCTGAATCATCATGAGAGCCTTATAGCTCTCCAAATGGTCAATCGGGTAGGTGGAGCTGTCGTATGGCTCTATCTATGACATCTTGAATCGAGACAGAATCGGTTCATCCAGAATATGCTGAGAGAGGTTGGGCAGTACGAAAATCATAGTTATTGAAAGATTTCTGATCTTCCACCTGAAGTCAGGCAAGCTGATGGTAGATCTCTTTGAACTTACGTTCGTAGTCATCAAGCCGACGTTGTCGGAACATTCTGGGAGTAGAACCCTCCAAAAAATTTGAGGATGGAGAAGCAAAAGGTGTACACGATCTTTTTTTCTTCCTGATACTATGTACACAGGAAAAAGAGGGAGAATGCCGTGAAGAATGGGCAGCACGATGGGAGTGCCAAGAATGTAGTTGTCTATCTCGATGAAAGCATCGAGATGGTCGCCGCTCTGGAGATGAGGAAGATGAATGTCATAGAGGACGATAACTGTGCCTAGATGGCACTGAATGAGCCATTGGCTCCTCCACCGATGGCTGCTGCTGTTGTATTTATTGCTGCTGGAGATTCTAGACTGCCTCCATTAATACCTTCATTTGCTGTATTAATATAGTAATTTATGTGTCTGTGGTAACCACAGGATATGAAAAGTTGGGTTTTGCCAATGGAGATGGGGGAGGAATATCTTCCTGACGGAAAGATTGCCTTATGGATCCTATTGAGTGTTGAGCTTTGATTTTGGGCATGGTTGCTTGTATCTTCCCCCTACCTGATGCGCCAATCTATTGCGATCATCACCTGTTGCATCTATCATCGGTGAAAAGTACCTGCAAAATGAAGTCCATACTGATCAAAATTATGTCCGACGAAAATCTTTCGATGCTCAAGTCAGTGGAGAGTGATGAACAGCAGATGAAGAATATTTGAAATGACAGAGTCTCAGTCTAGAATTATCTTACTAATGTTGTTTATTTACCTCCTTTTTATAGGTGATTTAGATATGACTGTCGAACACGTGGTCCCACTTTTTATAGTACTAAAAGATAATTACCTCAATTATCAGGCCATAATTATGGAGTTAATGGGTTGTTTATGTCCACTAATAATCGCGACATGTAGTTGATAACCATTTATAACAGTTAGATATGTAGGTTCCACACATTCTGATATTATGTGATCGTGGAAAGATAAACCGATTATATGTTGGTAGTCGGAGAGATCCAAATGAGCATCGATCGGATATTAACTGAGTTATCGTGATTGTCTATCGATGGTTGAAAATAACCGACTATCAGTCAGTCAACTGATTGTCAGTCAATATATTATATTTATGAGGCCAATCTAGAGTTAGAATCAAGGTCGGTTAAATTGTCCCAATAAGGACAATGCCTGATGTGGCGTATCCTGACTTTTTTTTGTGAACTGGCATCCTCCATGGGAGAGTTTGCCATTAAATGATGCGACGTGATTGGAACCATGTGCCCAAGTGACTTTTCTGAACGATACTTTTGGGGTGTCAAAGCATATTATTTGATTGGCTCTGTTCGAAACAGTACGGATGAAGAACTCTAGCTGGTCGTCGAGCTAGCTCTTGCATAACACATTGAAGTATTGCTGAGGAACCGGTAAAGAAAAATCTTCCTCTCAATTTTTATCCTACCCAAGATTTAAAAGCACGGTCGAGAAAATAATAATCTAATATGATAAAAAAATTTCATAATTTTATTCCTTATCTGAATACCGTGATTTTTTTTTTGGTGGATGTCCCGATCTCCTTCCTTATTTTATTGATTTCTCCTCCTTCGTTGCAAGTAAATAGAGGGCACTACACCATAGAGATCGAGGTCGATATGGGTGCGGGAGCAAGATGCATCTTCCGCCGCATGTAGTTGTTCCACCGCATCATTTGGATCACAATGGTCTAAGCGTATACTCGTCAGATCGGAGCATTGAACTAATCCATACTTATAACTGCGGCTGACAGAGATAGCAATGCTGGTGGTGATAGCAACGTGGGGGCCTCGCTAACGGCACGAGCTCCTTCGTTTCTAGAAGAGACGTCGTTGGAACACCATGAAGAGACTTCGCATGGTGCCATCACATGCTTATGTGGCTTCCCAAAAAAAATATACCTGAGCCCTCCTTCATGCGAAGGGGCTCGATTGTTGCACTACCAATGCATGGTCTTCTCCGGTACCGACGGTGGTTTGAGAGGTGGTAGATTGCCCCGATTGACTGGTGGTAGTTTTTTTTGGTGACATGATACGAAAGTAGACCCTTCCTCTATCTGTTACTGCTCGATTTGGTTGAGGTCAGAGAGAAGATGATCGAGCCTTGCATAGGGATGATAGCACTGGAGTGACCTACAAAATAAGTCCAAATCGAAGATTTTCGCTCCGACGAAGATCCTTCGATGCTCAAGTGAGATTCAGAGAATAATAAGAATGACAGTGAATTCTTTGAGAGAAATTGATTGACTTATCTTGGTCCTCGAGGTTTTGATTGCTTATATAAAAAACTGTGGAACAGCTGTGAGATTGTACGATCCCGAGATTGTAGGACTGTTGAATATACTATTACGGATGAGATATTTCAACCTTCAATCGCTCCAATGGAGTAAGGAGGCTATTATTGGCAATATATTGAGTGGAAGATTTAAATATTTTCATTGAATATCCTTGAAGACCATACCTGACCTTTTGGCATTCTAGAGTTGGATCAGTGGTATCACCTCATGGGACATGAGGGTCCCACCTATTAATTGCATAGGTTGTCAATCAGGAGTTAAGAGTGTGAAGAGATTTTCACCTTCATATGCTCTCATATGAGGGTATTTATTATTTTTGACTTTTTCTGTATGGTGTGGATAGCTGTCATGACATGAAGATGGCTAAATATAAAAAGATAGCTCCGCTCAGCACATAGCTCAAGATAGCTCAGCTTATATTAGTATATATAGCTCTTCTCAGCACATAACTCAGGATAGTTCAACTCAGCACATAGCTCAGCTCAGTACATAGCTCAGGATAGCTCAGCTCGGCATAGTATAGCTCAACTCTTCACAGCATGTATATGGTTCAGCATGCCTCCAAATCCACATCTCGAATATGAATCCGAGGCATCCATCGTAACAACTTTTATGATGGCTGTGGTGCAAGGTAAAGATGCTAAGCGTGTAATGCATGGATATGATTGGACTAATCAGTGATCGTCATAGAAAAATTTTATTTACTTAATTCTTATGCATAATTGAGCTTACAATGATTTTTTTTTTTTGTATTTTTTCCAAATTTTGTCCGCCTCTATCTTATGTTTATCCTTGTCGTAAAGCCACCTTATCTTTTTACCACCTCTGCTAACTGCATTCAACAAATGGTTCTCTGACCCTATTACTAATACCTTTGGTTGCTTTGAAGGATGAAGAGTCTGAAGTAGATTGACTAGAATATGTCTAGACTAATAAAATGGGTAACTGGCTCCTAATCGTTGTATGACCATTTTTGGTAGATCTTTAAAAAAATATGTAACGTGATAAGAAAATTAATGCCGCTATGCAAGGCCTCATGGCCATGGGCCACATCAGAGGAGATGGATTGATGCTGATTGTTAATTCTTGGGATCCATAAAGGGATGCAGCATAACACAGGTTAAAGCTTAAGATTCATGCATCGTTGCTCAACCTTCCCCTCCAAGTTTGGATGGCAGAAGCTGTAGCAATAATAATCTCAGGCTTTGGTGTCCCGTATCGTGCCAGTAAATCAAGCTTATGATGGGAGGGCTTAGCAAGCTTTGATGTGATCTTTTTGATCAGATCC
The DNA here is from genome assembly GCF_000442705.2 of Elaeis guineensis. Classification (NCBI taxonomy): domain Eukaryota; kingdom Viridiplantae; phylum Streptophyta; class Magnoliopsida; order Arecales; family Arecaceae; genus Elaeis; species Elaeis guineensis. Next base: position 12,610,318 of record NC_025997.2, read on the forward strand.
CAGAAACAATTAAGGTATTTTCTGTGAGGATTTTGATCAAATCCTAGAAACAATTAAGGTAAATGCTGGCCAATATATCTTTAAAGTATCTGTTAAGGTTAATTACATCTCAAAACAGGAACCAGGTTTCGAAGGCTCCATAATGCGATCCCATGATGATCAAGAAAATGATGGAAATGAAGGTTGCGAGTTCTAGGTTAGCAATGAAGATCAGTCCCCACAGACTGGATCGAGACACCAACAACACCATCAGGGAGAAGGCACCCCCTCCATTACCAAAAGCAACCCCGAGGATGGTGGTCGCATGGAAACTGAAACCATGCAGATGATAAAGTTTGACAAATTCAATGTAGTCAAGGGAAACCTCATTTTGGATCCATCCAGATTTCAACTCGGACAACCTCTGGACCCATTATCCCTGGGCGTGCACCAAATGATTCCAACCTGGAAAACCATCTAACCAGTTCCTCAAAGCCACATGTCACTATTCAACAAACACCCTCACCTAATCTCAAATTCAAATACTTACCTAACGAAAACTTTTCCCGAAAATGAATGATGATAAGACTCTTCTACAATTGACAGTTGATCGGGTAGTCAAGAAAATCCCTTGTTCATCGACCAACCCTACCATCCCCATCAGTAGGATATTGAAAAACATATTATCATCACTTGCAGCTATGCCGAACAAGATAATGGCTCACAATTACTAGAATTCTCGGGATAATCCATCCATCACTGTGACAGCGAAATGAAGCACCCATATCAGAGGTCGGCTGGGCCTCAATGAACTGAAACTCAAAAATAAAGATATCCACTTCATCAACTCTCTAATTTCATGTGAGGCCCAGTCCGAGTAACAAATCCAAAGCCCAAACAAAAGAATAAATAAATAAATAAATAAGAACAGAGAAATCGGAAAGAAAACTCTTACTGGGAGTCTTCTTCTCTGATTAAACCACCATGATTAGGAGTCCTAGGACGATCAGGAGTCCTAGGGCTCTCTATAAAGAGACCTCCCCCTTCCTAAGAGACCCCCCACCGATCTTTTTCCCCTCTTTTCCTCCCTAATTCCTCCGATTGAAGCCGCAGCCCTTGATTGTGCTCACCGCGATTTCTCGCCGGCGGGACCACCGAAGGTCGAGGTAAGCTTTCCTCCCCTTCCTCTCTTCTCCCCTTTTCTTCCCATGCCTGTGTGCACGCTCGCCGGCGACCGGAGTCGTCGAATTTTGTTACGGAAGAAACCTTTATTTTTGCCGTTTTTCTTTGATTTCCGACGCCGGTGGTCACCGCCAACACCGGTTTGGCCCTCCTCTTATCGTTGGGTCACCCCCCTTCTGCTGACGGTCGCCCCACACCGGTTGCACCACCGGCCGACCAGCCAACAGGGGATTGTGAGATCCCATGTTTCGGCCAAAAGAAAAATAAAATAAATTAATTAATAAATAATGATATAAATAATAAAATATGAGAAAGAGAGTTTCTCTCTCTTCCCTCTCCTTTTTCAGCCTGAACTAGTATTTTCTCTCTCTAAAATTGGACTTTCTTTCTCTACTTTCTCTCTCTAAAATTCTCTCTCTAGATTATTTCTCTCTCCTAAGATTTCTAGAATTTTGAGAAGAATGATGATGAATTTAAATGATCCTCGTGATAGATTTTTGATCTGTGATCGTCGGACGGTACACCGACATCCACTTTGATCAGATCAGGTATTTTTAGATTTTATTTCTCATGATCTTATTGAATTGTCCACATGATAATTTCAGCATGATTTGATCAGATCGATCGGATTTGTTGAATCATATCGTCTGAGGAGTCCAAAATGAATTTTCTCTCTCTAGAATTTTCTCTCTCCAAAATTTTCTCTCTCTAAAATATTCTCTCTCTTGATTGATTCTCTCTCTAAAAAGGTTAGTGAATGAAGAAATTTCTTTTAATAGTCCTGATCTGATTCTAATGAAGAATCCTGATCCATGATTGTCAGACAGCGTACTGGCACCCATCTTGATCAGACCATGAATCTTTAGATTTGATCATCCATGATTTTGATCTAGCCATGACTTGATTTGATCATGTTGATTTCACCAATCGAGATATTGGACCAATCGTAATGTTGGATGTGTCACCTGATATTCGAATTATACCTCATGAATTCTCTCTCCTCTAATTGTCTCTCTCTACTTGATTTTACGAAATCGATAAAAAAATCTCGATCCTATCACTTCTTATCCGATTTGATCTGATAGTCAAATTTTGGATCGTTTAGGTCCTAATTAGATTTTGATTAGATGAAATTAGATGATCGGACCCAATCTAAACCGTTGAAATATGGTATTCGTATTCTTTCTAATTATTGAAATTGATTCTGTATAGGATTGTGGATGTTTGATCATGGGACATCGCAATATGATCTACGAAAAGAATTTTTGGAAGAAAATTTATAGAATTATGTGGATTTATTGAAATGCGTTCGAGGTAAGTAATGTTTCACTTTTTCTAGATTTATCGGCAAATTATAATGTATTTTTCTGACATGATTTATGAAACGATGCATGAATTGGATGAATGGTATTTTGTTATGAAAATATCTTATTTGAAATGTTATGATGAAGCATGATTGAACATATTGATTCCATGATGCATTATATTGATTGATTTCGATACTACATGATTATATATTTTATTATCGAAATTAGAATATGAAATATGATTTATGAAGAATTATGATATAAGAAACATTATGAATTGACAACCTGACTATGTAAAGGACCCTGCCAATGGGGGCATATATGTTGGCAATTAATTTGTCCTGAGGGTTTACGTCGTCAGAGAGACCAGCGACAAACCGCCAGAGAGACCAGCGGTTCCGAAGGACTTTGCTGCCAGATGATTCGCAGCTCACCGTAAGAAGATACGTGGTGTTATGATCCTGCCACAGGAAAAATATGGTCATAGCTCATGGTTGACGAAATGAATTTAAGAACGAAAGAAATTGAAATCTGGAAAGAAACTTGAATTTTCGAAAAAGAAATGAATTTGGCATGAATCATGTTGCATAATTGCAATAGATTTCGAATTGATGAACTATATATGCTTATTTTCTATAAATAATTATTTACTTAAATGCCTGATGAAATCTGTTGAAAAGTGATCATTGCTTACTGGGCAGTCTAGCTCATTACCTCCTATTTTACTGTTTTTACAGATGTTGAGAAATTAAGATGATACAAGATATAAATGGAAGAGTGATCAGAAGTAGAATCTCCATATTTTTATTTTAGATTAAAAGGCTTATTGAATTTAATGTAAAGCCTATGAATCGTTGTTGAATTTATTGAGATATTAAAAAAAAAATTTAAATCATTATATTTTGGATTTAAATTATTGTCTAATTATTCCGCTGTTGTTTTGAGATAACATGATAAGATGCCTTGCATGCTTATGGGAAGAGTTTTCTATGAGTATGCGGCGGTTGCCATGATCCTCGATTCACAATCTCGGATCGGGGGCGTGACACTTCATGTGAAATCTGGGATCTAGCATCAAGTTTGTGTTTCCTTTTCTCTGAAGAAGACGATGCTGCCATTCTCTGGAGCAAGCTCGGCTAGGTAATCCACTGACTATCAAATTAAGGAGGCTGATCGATCGTACCAAGTTCAACTATTGTTTTGTGTCTTTTAGGCTGAAGCACAAAATTATTTTGCTATATGAATATTACATAAGCTGCTCATCTCAGAATCACTTTCTCTTGGATGATTTATATATATCATCTTACTAGGTCTTCTTATAAATGCATCGCTACTTCTTACTCAAAAACTATATTGGAGATGTAAAAATTATTATCACTATGAAAAAAACGCTTATAGCAATGTTCATCTCTAAGTTCACACATCAAAAGCCCTTACAATTATCGAAACTATCAAATACAATTAGTTTTTTGGAATGTTTGAGGCATGGGTCAGGCTTCTAAGTGATGATTGATTAAAAAATCCATCACTAACTTCAACAGTCAGATTACTTATCTACAAGAGAACAAATTTGATCAGATAAATGCCCACATACTTGGAACTTCAGTGGGAGCCAGTCTTGATGAGTTTCAATCCTTGAATACCGTCGGTTCCTCGGGTGGCTTGTTAATATGCTGGAATAACGAGCTAGTCCAAAGACGGCCACTAAACCAGTGCAGATATTCTATCATCATGAAATTTTATTCCAAAAGCAACAAATTCAACTGGATCGTCAACAATGTGTATGGACCTCTTGACAATAAAAATAGAATGGGTTTTTCTGATGAGCTAAAGGATATCAGTAAAATCATCCAGGAACCATGAATACTTATTGGAGACTTTAATGTCACTAGCTTCTCCACTGAAAGACTTGAGGCTACAGATATTCCTGTGACATCCAGGCATTTCAACAACCTTATCAACTATTTGAATTTGGTTGAGATTAACTATCCTAATAGAAAATATACTTGGACAAAGTTTCGAGAGAATTCGAGTCTTGTCAAGCTTGATAGATGCTTCATCTCTACAAGCCTCCACAATATGTTTCCTCTGGTGTCTCTGAAGCCGCAGCCACGGATCACATCTGACCACCTCCCAATGCTGGTAACCCTCAACTCTACTCTGAAATTGACACAAAGGATTTAAAATCATTTCATTTTGAAAACCTCTGGTGCTCATTTGTTGGCCTCGAAGTCCTTATCAAAGTATGATGGGGAACTGCCCTGAGACATCATGACGCAGCTGCAAATATAGTCCTAAAACTAAGATTCTTGTAGTCTAAGCTAAAAGAATGAAGTAGAAACAATGTAGGAAATACATTAGAAAAAAAAAAAAACGAGATTAATCTTCATATTGAAAAATTAGATGAAGCTGAAGGCACTAGAGGATTATTAGCGGAGGAATGACAGGAAAGAACCAGCCTAAAGAAGCAACTAGAAATGATTTTGACTCAAGAGAAAATAATGTGGAAGCAACGCTCAAGGTATCAATGGATCATGAAGATGATCGTAACATAAAATTTTTTCATATCTTAGCAAGCAATCGGAGAAAGAAGAACTATATTTCAGAAGTCCAACATGAAGGTAAAACTATATCAAACCAACAGGATATTGAAAAAAATTTCTTATCTTTCTACCACAATCTGCTAGGGGCAGTGCCAAAAGAAAGCATTGATGCAGAATGGGAGAAATTATATCAAGGAGATAATGTAGACCTAAAAACTCTTGATGAATCATTCTCTGAGGATGAGATCAAGTAGGCCATCTTCAGTTTAGTCAAAAATAAGTCACCTAGACCAGATGGATTTTCAGTGTCCTTCTATCAAAGATTCTGAAAAATTTTTAAATCTAATATTTTGCAGCTCTTCGCAAATTTCTACGAGCAAACTATGGATTTATCAAGGTTGAACTACACCTACATAACTCTGATCCCTAAGAAGACAGAGTGCTCATCAGTGAAGGATTACAGGCCAATCAATCTAGAAAACGGTATTATCAAAATTATTTCAAAAGTACTTTCTAACAGACTCAAACCAGTGATTGGGAACCTGATATCCTCTTCACAGTTGGTTTTCATGGCAGGAAGATTAATTCATGAAAGCTATGTATCTACTTCTAAAATCATCTCAATCAGCAAAAGGAAGAAAACCAAAGGTTTTTTATGTAAAATTGATTTTGAAAAAGCATTTGACAGTGTGTCATGGAAATTCTTACAAAATCTATTATAGAAATATAGTTTTAGCAGCAAATGGAGATCCTAGATTCAAATAATTCTAACTACCAACTCATCCATTGTTATAGCCCAAGCCCAAATTAAAAGAACCAAGCCCAAAAAAAAAAAAATGGAAGAGAGTTTCTCTCTCTTCTCTCTCTTCTTTTAGTCTGAACCCTTACTTTCTCTCTCTGGAATTGGACTCTCTCTACTTTCTCTCTCTAAAATTTTCTCTCTCTAGATTGTTTCTCTCTCTTGATGGATTTCTCTCTCCAAAGTTATTCCTCTAAGATTAGCATAGTGAAAGGCTTCATTTTGATGATTTTGATCGAGTTTAGGGAAGAGTCTGATTTTAAGTGAGATTTTGATTTGGGATTTGTTTAGATTTAATTTTGAATTAAAATTAATGTAAAAATATAATTTTGGATAATAGGCACTGAAGAATCTTCTAGAAGTTAGTCGATCTATTCATTCAGTGCTCCGTGAAAGGTAAGTAATGAATCATTTTCTCGAGATATTTCATATTTATTCTGAAAATAAATAATTATTCTCTGAAATTATGCATGAATTATGAATTATGTTTTGAAAGAAAAGTACTTTTGAAATATTATGGTACGTCAATTATGCACATATTCAATAAAAAATTATGATATATTATGATACAAAGTATTTTGATACAGATCGGATTTATGCTCTCAGCCTAACTATGTTTCAGTGGGCCCCGCCAATGGGGATTATACGTTGGTACTCAGTGGACCCTGCCAGTGGGGGTTGTGCGTTGGTATTTGTGGACCCTGCCAGTGGGGGTTATGCGCTGGTATTCTGTGGACCCCGCCAATGGGGGTTAAACGTTGGTCATAGTCGAGGCTGTTGAGTTACGAGTGTTTTGAATCGAATCAAATTTATGATTATATTATATGTAAATATTTAAAAATATTAGATTTGTATTAAATCAGCATAAAATATATTTTTATGTTTATTTGTAATATTATTCTTGAAAATTATATAATATCTAAAATATCTAGTTGAGATATTTGTTACTTACTGGGCTGTCTAGCTCATTACCTTTCTTTCTATTTTTCAGATTCAGATAATTAATTTCGAGCATGGGAAGAAATATTGGGACAGAGCTTTTAGAGGTGAGATTTAGCATTGTCAACTTCATTGAACTTAGATCTATTATTTTATTTTTAGTAAAATTTTATTGGATGTAAGATATTTATTTTAATTACTTGAATTAAAGTTGAATAATAATTATTTGAATTTATTCCGCTATGATGCATTGATATCGTGATGAGATGTCTTGCATGCTTATGGAGAGAGTTCTTCATAAGTATGCGGCAGTTGTCGCGACCTCCTGCTCGCGATCTCGGGCCGGGGGTGTGACAATTAATATGGTATCAAAGCATAAGTGGATAAATTATGACACATAGAATTAGACATAGTATGAGTGTAGGTGGGTAAACATTAGAAATATTGGGACGATAAAGTATGAGCATCATAATAAACCCATCCTAACAAATAGATAAATGAATCTAATAAAGTTTTACTACTACAAGGTTATCATGCCTCCTCGTAGAATGACAAGAACTACTCTAGGAATTGCAAGAGAGACATTACAACCATGGGATTGTAGCACTCCCCATCTGACCAGTGGCACCCCTCAGGAGGAGGGAGTCGTAGATCCTAATGGGAGTACTTCGAGAGCACATCAGGAACCAGATATGGCTCAGTTAATGCAGACCCTAATCAGGATGGTACAAGCGCAACAACAAATACAACAGCAAATGCTTGAACAACAGCAGATATAACGAGATACACAACAACATCAGCATCCACCACCACAACATGGAGAGCAACCAGTACAACAGAACAATATTTCAGAATTTAAAAAGCTTGCTCCTCCAGCTTTCAAGGGGACTACTGAACCTTTGGAGGTTGATAACTGGATAGGAGATGGAGAAGGCCTTCGCTGTCCAAGAGTGTCTTGATGAAGAAAAGATTCGATATGCAGCTTATTTACTACAAGGAGAAGCATACAACTAGTGTCAGCGACTACAGCGCAAGTATGAACAAGACGGCGAAATACTTACCTGGGAAAGATTTCGGATTGCATTCTATGATCAGTATTTTTCTCGGAGTATAAGGATCCAGAAAGAGCAAGAGTTTATTTATTTGAAGCAAAAGGGTATGAGTGTGACTGAATATGAAGTAAAATTTATAGAGTTAGCAAAATTTGCTCCGAGATTAGTGGATGGTGAGCAAGAACGTGTTCACAAGTTTGAGATGGGACTGAGAACTGAGATTCGAAAATAAGTGGTTCCATATGAATTGACAACTTATACCGATGTGGTAAACAAAGCACTGATAATTAAAAGAGAAGTCAATGAAGAATGCATGGAAAGGGAAAGAAAGCAAAGAAAGAGAGCAAAATCAAATGATACACAAGGGCAGAATAATAAAAACATCAAAAGATCAGCTAAGGGAGCAATAGATAATAAGACTCAACAGATTGATGGTGAGCAGTGCTCCAGATGTGGCAAAAATCATGCAGACAAAGATTGCTATTGGAATACAGGTGCTTGTTTCAAATGTGGTCAGATGGATCATAAAATTGCTAGCTGCCCGCTAAATACAGAAAATCAAGTTGGCCAAAGAACTTATGAAGGACAACATAGGGGTGGTGGACACATTTCTAAAACCCAGGGAAGAGTTTATGCGCTTACTCAACAGAATGCACAGGCTTCCAATACAATGGTGACAGGTATGAAAAATTTCGAGGACGAAATTTCTTTTAGGGGTGAAGAATGTTATAGCCCAAGCCCAAATTAAAAGAACCAAGCCAAAAAAAAATGAGAGAGAGTTTCTCTCTCTTCTCTCTCTTCTTTCAGTCTGAACCCTTACTTTCTCTCTCTGGAATTGGACTTTCTCTCTCTATAATTTTCTCTCTCTATATTTTTTCTCTCTCTTGATGGATTTCTCTCTCCAAAGTTATTCCTCTAGGATTAGCGTAGTGAAAGGCTCTATTTTGATGATTTTGATCGAATTTAGGGAAGAGTCTGATTTTAAGTGAGGTTTTGATTTGAGATTTGTTTAGATTTAATTTTGAATTAAAATTAATGTAAAAATATAATTTTAGATAATAGGCACTGAAGAATCTCCTAGAAGTTAGTCGATCCATTCATTCAGTGCTCCGTGAAAGGTAAGTAATGAATCATCTTCTCGAGATATTTCATATTTATTCTGAAAATAAATAATTATTCTCTGAAATTATGCATGAATTATAAATTTGAAAGAAAAGTACTTTTGAAATATTATGGTACGTCGATTATGCACATGTTCAGTGAAAAATTATGATATATTATGATACAAAGTATTTTGATACAGATCGGATTTATGCTCTCAGCCTAACTATGTTTCAATGGGCCACGCCAATGGGGATTATACGTTGGTACTCAGTGGACCCTGCCAGTGGGGGTTGTGCGCTGGTATTCTGTGGACTCCGTCAATGGAGGTTAAACGTTGGTCATAGTCGAGGCTGTTGAGTTACGAGTATTTTGAATCGAATCGGATTTATGATTATATTATATGTGAATATTTGAAAATATTGGATTTGTATTAAATCAGCATGAAATATATTTTTATGTTTATTTGCAATATTGTTCTTGAAAATTATATAATATCTGAAATATCTAGTTGAGATATTTGTTACTTACTGGGCTGTCTAGCTCATTACCTTTCTTTCTATTTTTCAGATTCAGATAATTAATTTCGAGCATGGGAAGAAATATTGAGACAGAACTTTTAGAAGCGAGATTTAGCATTGTCAATTTCATTGAACTTAGATCTATTGTTTTATTTTTAGTAAAATTTTATTGGATGTAAGATATTTATTTTAATTACTTGAATTAAAGTTGAATAATAATTATTTAAATTTATTCCGCTGTGATGCATTGATATCGTGATGAGATGCCTTGCATGTTTATGAAGAGAGTTCTTCATAAATATGCGGCGGTTGTCACAACCTCCTGCTCGCGATCTCGGACCGGGGGTGTGGCATCCATTCTTCTCAATGGATCGTCCGAAAGATGGTTCTACAGTAAACGAAGACTCAAGCAAGGTAGCCCTCTCTCCTCAATGCTCTTTATTCTGACAGCCGATCTTTTAGCCAGGTCTTTAAAGCTTGCACGGTCAAATAACTTAATTGAAGGGATTGGACCGATTGAAATTATAAGAGAAACCCAATGCCTCCAATTTACTAACAACACTCTAATATCCAGTGGCATCTCTACAAGATATGCAAACATCCTCAAACTAATTTTTTACTCCTTTGAGATACTGGCTTAAGATTAACTTCAACAAATCTAGTCTGGTTGGGATGAATCCAGCGGAGATGGAAAGTACAAAACTAGCAGCTATTCTAAAATGCCAAACCACTCATTTTTTTCATCAAATACTTGGGACTCCCATTGCATCACTGTCCCCTTCCTTCAAGCCAATGGGATTTTCTAGCAGAAAAATCTTCAAAAAACTATTTGGGTGGAAAAGAAACACCCTCACCATAGCTGGAAGAATAATATTGATTAATTCAGTGCTAAGAGCAATTCCTCTGTATTAGATAGCAGCTTTGAAAGTCTCCAACCCGATTATTCTGACGATTAACAAAATATGTTAGAACTTCGTTTGGGAAGATTGTCACAATAACCAGGACTCAGTAAGTCAAATGTCGGGGCAGTTGGCCCAGCATATGCCGTCCGAAAAAGTTTGGAGGTCTCAGAATTATTGACCTTAAAATCTTGAATCAAGTACTCCTGACGAAATGGTGGTGGAAATACTATGCAGAAATAGATAGACAATGGAAAAGGTTGATGGAATCAATTTACTACTCAAAAAAGTCTCCTGCAGAATCATCTTAATATTTGATCCTTACTGCTTCTCCGATCTGAAAAAAAATTTTAAAGATCTTTAATATATTTTGGTAGTCTACAACACCAACAGTTAAGAATGAAGGGCAAACTTCTTTGTGGTATGATAGTTAGGTTGATAGAAAAGCTCTGAGTGAAAGATATCCATCCTTATTTGCTCTTGCACTTAACCAAGATTTAAGTGTTGCTTCATTCCTTTCCAAGATCAATACATTAGCAAATTTTAAGCTACCGCTGAGCTCCACTGCCACTTTAGAATTCAAGGCTTTGTAGTTCCTTCCCAATAAAATCTATCGGTCATGACGACACGATCAAAAACATTAGAGATGGACTCCTAATAAAAACTTTGCAACTCGAACTCATTATCTCTTCCTCAAAAATAGAAGAATAATATCACAGATTAGGACTATCATATGAAAATTACCAGTACCAAAAAAAGTAAAAATGTTTGCCTGACTGTACTTCTACAACAAAATCCTCACTACTAAAAATCTTGAGAAGAAACGAATAGAAGGACTGGAGATTTTCCCTCTCTGCTTAGATCAAAAAGAATTTACAGATCAACTCTTCACCCAGTGCTCCTACTCTACTCGCCTTTGGATTTTGCTATCTAAATCGGGTAAACGATGTCAGATTCCTTCAACCTACAAAGATCTTTGGAACCTCTATTGATCGGCAGACGAAGATAAGGAAGAAACTAAAGCATGGGACCGTCTATTGGCCATTTTCTGTTGGTGCATTTGGATTGAACGGAACAAGCGTTTATTTGTATTTAAGGCCCGATCCTATCTAGAAGTCAGAAAATCCATCGCTTACGTATATAATGGCTGGGCGATAAGAGATGAGAACCCACACTTTAGGCGTCTCGGCCAATTTCTAAAAACTATTGGGTGCTGAGGACAATGGGCTATGATCAGGTGCTGAGCTTTTTTGTCAGATCCCAATGAAGTAGGTCAACAGATTTTTTTCTGGTGCTGAGGCTATGGTCGGGCTTGGGAACAATCCAAAGGAGGATAGATGTTATGCAACATCAGACCCTTAAGATGATAGGTTTTCAGACTCTATAATAGTATGTCAAGCCTTCACATGCCTTCCTTCGGAATCTCTTGCCACAGCAAACCAAAAGGTATAAAAGAAATTATTAGATTTTAAACCATCACTGTAGCTAATGGGATATCTACATGCAATGATGTTGTAGCTGAATATGACTCGAAGGAAAGGGCGAGTCTGTAGGGAGAGAGTCTCCACTTGCTTTCTTTTTCCGCTTCCACTCCTCAACCAATGCTTATGCAATAACTTACTTTTTAATTCTAATTAAGATGATGAAGAGAGCAGCTTACTTCCCTCATTTTATCTCAAAAAAAAAAAAAAAGAAAGAAAATTAAGCATGTTGCTTAGCTTGTGAATTTTGCCTGTAAATGGTCTAGGAAGTTGACGAAGGCATTGCGGAAAAAAAAAAAGCGTTACGTGGATTTTATGCTAATATTTGAATATACCTATTCAAAAGGAAGGTTTCAATCAATTATGGGAATCATGGAACAGATTCAATGACTTGAATTTGAAGTAACTCATGCTTCTTATGACCTTTATGGTTACCAGGTCATTGTCACTCTAACAATTCTGATTCATTTGCGGCAGCCACCATATTTACGTAAAGGGTTTTGCTTAGTGTATCTTGAATGAGCACCAAAGCGGGTCTTATGTACTATACTTGCTTGGGAAACAAGGGTGGGTATGCTAAGAGGTACGTGAGGCATGTCTTTTTTTTTTTACTAGTGCTGGAAATATGAAGGGGATTTTACATGGATGATAGCATTTGATTTTGATATTATACAAATGTGTATAAAGATATTAAATTTTTTTGGAAGAGTTATATAGATTTTGATAGCATAAAATCAATGTAGTTTGCTATTTACTGAAAACCAACAGAATTAGTTAGCAAAATTGCATTGCTTGGATAGTGAACGGATCAACAACTTTTCCAAAACTATATAAATGTGCACGCAAAAATTATGTACAAGCTATGAATCGTACTCAATCCGGTTGGTAAGTAGGCCTACTCCACAAGAAGTGAAAGCCAGTGGCCTGCACCATGGATTCAACAAAGCACTTAATTGTTAAATTTCATTTGTCAAAGTGTCAACAGCATGTTGTTAAATCTAAGATCATCTTGAAGCAATTTACCTATAAATATTCAATGAGCATGTCTGTAACAAAATAAACAACACAAATTTAGGGCGTGTTTGTTTTTGTGTGTATGTGTGGGTGACAAAACTTCGACTCAGAGGAAGGCGAATCATTCGCTTGATGAAGGACCATGGCATGTGTTTGGTGGCATTAATAAATGTCTCAAGGTGCATGGCAAACGTCAATGTGAAATTATGTTCATTGTTATGGAAAGGTATACAATAGAAAATTATGAGCGGAAAGCTAGATCAATTGACGATGAGTCTTCATAGAAGTTCATGGTCATGATAAACGCAATTCTTTTTCCATGGCATGGACAGCCAACCATTTTGCAAACTTCTGATATATATGTACGTACGTATGCATGTATGTATGATGTAAAGACTGTTGCATGATCTGCACATTCATGTAGCTAAAGCTCATTTATACAAATTGATATGTTAAACATCATTCTTATTTTGCTTTCTGGCCCTCTTAATTATATTCATATTAGAATTGTGTGGATGCACCGGTTTTATTAGAAAAAAACACGTTGCTTGTGAATGCTCTTTTTTTTTTATGTTGGCCAGGGCTAATGCCCACCAAAAATCTTTCATGAGAAATTCTTTGTGCATCACGACGGTACAGAACTTCGTGTACCATCCATGATAATTGGCTCATATGCGAGGTCGAAAAAAAAAAAAAAATTATGATATACCGCATCTCAGCCCTATGCATGAGTCAATCACCGTGGACGGTGCACAGGGTGCACAAAAAATTTCTCATCTTTCTTTTATCAGATAGGTGTATTGGGCGTTCACCATTTCAAGGCAGTTATGGTTGGCTCAGTGCCCATCTAATTTCTGGATTTAGTTGCCTGAATTTGAGCTTGGTTGACAGGCTACAGGACAACTGGGCCGCCCTGGTACGTGTGCATTCGAGGGAAGCTATATCAGAAATTTAATATATGGCTCATATATACTCATTCTCTTCCATGACATTTAAGCATTAAAACGATCCACACGTGTGCGTTGCTCAGCCTTGCCCGGCTGGATGGATTAGATGGAGGTAGAATGGGTTCTCAAATTATTTGTATGTTAATTATTTTTGATAACTAGGACTGGAGGAAGCCTAATGAGGATGAGGGCGAGATCAAACAAATAAGACATTGAGCACCCACTTATCGATCCAACTTGCTGGTTCCCGCATCATTTATATAGCGAAATTCTTTGTGCACTGCAGGCGGTGCACAACGCGCGCATTGCCGGTGATGATTGGCTCATGACACACGGAAAAAAAAAAAATCTTCCAGTTCTGTGCATGAGCCAATCAGACGGTTCTACACAGCCCGCGGTGCACAAAGAATTTCACCATTTATATAACAGTTATAACTACGTCGCGTAGTGGGTTTGGAATGAAAATGGAATAGATGGGCCCATTAGGTCTGGGCCGAGAGAATTCGCTAAGTGGGCTGAGGGCTCGCCTGTCCTAGCTCCTATCGCTATCTACTGCTTAGAGGCGGTGATTGGATCACGCGCCAGGGGGGCCGGGAGGGAATGGTGGGATGGGTGGGCGGAATAAAAAAAAAAAACCTACTCCTTATCCTGTGAATGTGACACGGTTGGTCTCAAATGACGTGGATGGCCGATCTAACACCACCTCCATAAATACTCGTGCCACGCCCACCAATCTGATCTACTACTTTCCACGGTTTCGCAATCCCACCAGCATCACAAATTTCTAACTTTCAATAAATCAATAAATCAAGAAAAGATCAGCAAGAATTTGCGGCTCCTACGAACCCGCTCCGATCTCAATAGAATCCCTTTTTGTTCCGTCGGATCGCTTCTCCAGGCACTGCTGCTGTTCTGCGACGGAATCCACGACTGCTGCCCCTGCGGCGATCGGCACGCGTACTCCTCTTTCTTCTGATTCTCCTTCTTCTTTCTCCTCCTTCAATCGATGTCGCTAGCGTTTCTTTTGATTTGATCCGAGTTCGTGCCGTAGGTCGTGTCATTTGGTGCAATTCCTCTGGGATTAGGGTTGGTCCGGTTTGAATTGTGGGAAGTTCTGACGACAGTGGAAGGAATTCGGGGCCGATGGATAGGGTTAGGGCTTTCTTGATCCACTTTGGCGGATATCTGGACGGGTTTAGGGATGGTCTTTATGAGAGAGGTTGGTGTTTGAGGAAGATTAGGGTGATTCTTGAGCTCTTGTTATCGCTTATAGATTTATATGGTGCTCAATTCTTTTCCCTTCTCGGTATGGACAACGCGAAGGAGTGTTTTCTTCGATCTTGTTCGGCTTCTTGTTTCCACGAAAAGGTTCGGTGTTTTTGAAGTATACTTCATTCCAGGACAATTCATGGGTAATCCTTTAGACTTCCAAGATCAAATTATGGATAGTTAGATCCACAGTCTTGATGTGAAGTTTTAGGAGAATGATATTCTCAGCTGTTCAAGTCATGAAAAGTGTAATTTGGTTTACAATGTTGAAAAAGAAACAAAGGAACGGGAAAAACATATGAAACTCTTCACTTTTCAATCAAAGGATTATTTGAGATTCTCATTTTCAGTACACAATGATTTTTTTAGCCATAATATATCTAGAGTACAAGTTTTTCCCTCTGTGACAATTTCTATAGATCATGTGAGTTGTATTGGCATTTAGTTAATGTATGGATTAGTTAGTTCATAATGACTCTTTAACTTAAATAAGTCTGAATGTATCAACAAAGAGTTGCCTTTTCTTGTACAGAATGATGTTTATCGATACTGAATGAATCATCATATATTTATGATGAGGTCTGATTTGCCCATTGTGTATGGAGGAAATAAAAATAGAGTTTAGAATGGTCTACTTGTGATATGCTGCCTTTTTTTATTGGCCTGTTCTCTAGCCTTCGTAATGAAAAAATTACAACAGTCCCCCATTATTTTTACAGTAGTGCCTTGTATTAATGCAGTGAAAGCTCGAGCAGTATGAGTTCTGTTTGTCCATTTGCTAAAGCAGCTTGTGCTGATGGTGGCTGTCCTGTGAAACATGAGAAGCAGAGCAGACAGCAGGCAGAATGTGATGATAAAGTAGATACGAAGAGCAATGATTCTGCTTCTGTTGATGGTGGCTGTCCTATGAAACATGAGGGGAATTACAATAGACATAAGGCAGAATGTGATGATAAAGTAGATACAAAGAGCAATGATTCTGCCGTAGTATCTCCAAAATGTCCCTTTGGATATGATTCTCATACATTTAAGCTGGGTCCTCTAAGCTGCATGATTTGCCAGGCATTGCTTTATCAAAGTAGTAAATGCTTGCCCTGCTCCCATAAATTTTGCAAGTGGGTAGTGCATACAGCATATGACATGTCATGCACTTTTCTTGTAGGAAAACAATGTTTAAATGTTCTTACCTGCCACTTGTTTCAACAGAGTATGCATCTCTCGCTTTAAGGATTGTCCATTGTGTGGTGCTGACATAGAGAAGATTGAGCCTGACACTGAACTTCAGGTCACTGTTGATCGCTTCATTAATGGCCATGCTAGAATCAAGAGAGTCAGTGCAGATGGGCAAGAAGTAGATGGAAAGAAAAATGTGATATATGGGGATGTTTCTATGGAGAGGGGGGCTTTTCTAGTGCAACAAGCTATGAGGGTGAGTAAAACAAACATGAGGCTATTATCTGGCCAGTTCTCTCTCTGCTGATATTCTAAAATTGAAAATTATAGCCTCTATCTAGGTTAGTTTAGTAATATCCTATCTGTGCACACATCCTTGTACAACCGCCTCATAGTTAGGCTTTCTGTTTTATCTGCAGGCTTTCCGTGCACAGAATATAGAGAGTGCAAAATCAAGGCTTAGTCTTTGTGCAGAGGATATCCGGGAACAATTACAGACATCAGACGACACATCAGATTTATGTTTGCAACTTGGGGCTGTCCTAGGAATGCTAGGGGACTGCTGGTGCATCTCCTTTCCATGTTTCCTCAATTTCTGTTTTGAAATTTGTCAAGTCTGTGCTTCTAATACAGGCTTTTACATATTAACACCAAATCAGTCTTAATTAATTAGGATTCTTTTATTAACAAAGATATAACTTGTGAAAAAGAGGATTTTGGTGCAACAGTAAGCAAGCTCCATTTTGACCTGGAGGTCATGGATTTGAAACACAGAATAGTCTCTCCACATTTGGGGTAAGGCTGCATCCATCTAACCCTCTGCAGACCACGTAATGGCTGCACTAGGCTTCCCTTTTTTAACATAACATGTGGAAACTTAAACTGCATTTTTTTCAATAGATCTATATGAACTGATAAAATCTATTAGGACTTGCATATGATTGTTCATATTTTAGTAGTATCTCGATCCCTTCATTTTGAGTAATGGCCCTTAGCTTTAGGTAAATCGAATTGTTCTAGCTGGAAGTCTGATAGAATCTTGAAATCAGCAATATTCTTCCTCTGGACACTAAGTTTTGAAAGAATACAGGCTGCAGAGGGTTGGCACTAGGCAGGTTCCAAGAGGGCAAAGCAACCCCAAAAACCATAAAGTCAAGGGGGAAAGACTGAGAAACATAAGCAATATTTTTATCTACATGCTGAAACATAAAATATCAAATAAGGTTTTTGTAGGTCAATGAGTACCAACTTGGGAAAATTCAATACTAATTCATAGATCACTCTCAGTCTGCATACTTGAACATGATAAATGACATTGAGATGGGTCTCGAGGTGGTTCCTTGTTTAAGTTTTTGCTTTGTAGAGCTCATCTTTATTATGGCCATTGTGTTCTATCTGAGATCAAGTTATTTGTGAAGTCATCCATATGTCCTTCTCATGCTTCTAGAAAAGATCTATACATTGACTAACATAATTTCATTGATTCTAGTATGCCTAAAATGATTCTGAATTGCTATTTAAATCATGCTCATATTATCATTATTGCATGTTAAAGTTACGTGCGTGCATGATTGCAATGCAGTCGAGCAATAGGTGATACTGGTTCAGCGGTCACTTATTATGAAGAGAGTGTTGAATTTCTTTCAAAGCTGCCTGCAAAAGATCTAGAGGTTGGTATTTGGTTTTTAACCTTAAAAATCCCAAAATTTGAAACATCATATACAACTTGTTGTTGGCTGTTGGACTCAGCAAGCTAATCTAACCATATATTCTTCTACAGTTGGTTCACACTCTGTCAGTTTCATTAAATAAAATTGGAGATCTTAGTTATTATGATGGAGACCTGGAATCTGCAAAAATTTATTATATACGATCTTTGGATGTTCGTCGAAATGCAGTCAAGGAGCATTCTAATGCATCTTCCCAGGTAAACATTTGTCCTTTTCCTATTACTTTCATATCATTAATTTCTTCATGGTAAATAGTGCAATAGTCATATCCCTTTTTTGAAAGTTCAGTTAAACCAAATAACTTATTTACAGTTTGCTTTTCCATATCCATGTAAATATGATGCATGCCAACTCTAACTAGCATCTTTATTTAAAATTTTACTTGCATGTCAGGATTTTATTTTCCAGTGTTCTTATGGTACTGGGTGTTTTCAAGTTTTGGAAATTACCAACTCTAATAGCTGATGGTAGGGCATTCTTTTGATTGTTGGGGTTTTCATACTTCAGTTTGAGTCATACTAGTTTAGGTTATGCAATTTTATATTAACTGTAGACAAGTTTTCAGGTTGATTTTGGATTAGGTTCTGGTAGCCTATTTTAACTAGAAGTATATGGGAGAGAGAGTTCAGAAATTATCTAGACAGTAGTATGAAATGAGGATGCTAGATATGCATTCTAAGCAATTCCTTTGAGCTTTCAAGGGTAAAGAAAAAATAAATTTAGTTGTTTGGGATGTATAACCCAGAATTTATCCATCCTACCATTTTAAAATTTTGACTCCTATAATCTTTTACCTTGAAGGATAATTGAGTTCAATAAGCCTATAGAGGTACACACTTTTATGGGAGGATCAAATAACTCAAACTAAGATATCCAACTGACTTAAATGGTGAAATAAAGCTATATTAATTAATTAGACTTAGTATTACTACTTGGACATGTCTGAAATTATAGTTGTTGGTGGTGATATTTTGATGTCCTTGTATGATGGTTTCTTACTCATTATTCACTTGAAGCACGATTGAAGTATGCTTCTCATCTTTCATGTTATTTCAACCTTTCTTTTTTTTTTTGTGGTTTAAAAGTAAAGGAAAGATTTTTATGATCTGCATGCTGATCCATGATCCGATCTGATTTGACCCCTTCTATGATTTATGATGTGATCCTGATCTTAACAAGATCGCCAGCACCTATAGGTCTCAACTTTTGCTGGCCTAGACAGCATCATGCTACATTCTTTTGGGTCTCAAAGCTTAAGATCTCCTTCGGCAGCTGCTTGTGGCTGCTATTACTAAAACTTGGCTTAGCACTTTTGGATAATTTAGTTAGTCTAAATCCTAAGCCTCATCTGTTGTAGCAACAATGGAATTGCCAATTTTCCTCTGAGTATGTGCTCGATATATGAGTTTTTTGTGATCATTTTTAACCTTTGTCATCCTTTTCATTTTTAGTGGTAGAGTTTAAATATTTATATGTAATATCTCCTTTGAATGAGTTATTTCACTTATACAAAATGGCCACTTTTTTAGTACGTGACAATTCTGATCTGACCTCTATAATGTCAATTGAACACTTAAGTGGGTCGTTGTTCAATTTAACTCAATTGTGTCCTAAAGATATTGTAGGAATATACACTACATGCAGGGTTTGAGATGGTCTCCGTGTAGGCCAGTCCACTTCTGCTTGAGCTCGGCCTGGATTAATTAAGTTTGGTGCCAAGCCTAACCCTCATTTTTTCATCAAAACCATTCTTGAGCTTGGAGGGCTTGCTAGGCACCAGTGCATGTACTGAGAGACTCAGAACCTTGGAGCAAGTGTGACTAAGCCTGGAGGGGATGCGGAAGCTTAGCGAAAGCAGGGGCTGTTGAGGTCCCAATATGTGCAACTGCAGGTACAAGGGATGAAGAGAAAAGCCGTCTTAGAGGAGGTTGGCCAAGATTGGAATGCCAACATGTGATTCAGGGGTGTAGTGAAAGAGGCGAAAGATGTTGAAGGGCTGATGGGCTATGTTACATGGATTTGGGTTCACCTACCAAGTGTGTGCTATCTAAGCATCAACTCCTTTTAATATATTAGAATTTCTTCTTAGGGAGCCATGCTCAAGTGTCATACCAATATCCATGTTGAAGTGTTGAGTTAGGTACTTTAAAGGTTTAAGCTAAATCAAAGGGTTTGATGAATGTAGTTGGTGGGCGTAACTATGGGAGAATGGAGGCAAGCAAGGTGGTCTTGGAGGGTGTGCAGGTGAGATTAGAGGGAATGTAGGTGAAGAAGCAGCAATGGCCTACCGGAAGAGATGGAGGATGGTGGGTGGGCATAATAAAAAGGCTAGTAGCTGGAAGCCGTGGATGGGCATCATACTGATATCCATATTTAAGTGTTGAGTGTAGTACTCTAAGCTAAATCAAAGGGTTTGAGGAATGTAGTTGGCATAACTTTAGGCGAATGGAAGTGAGAAAGGTGGTCTTAGAGGGGTGGAGAGACTGAAATTAGAGGGGATGTAGGTGAGGAAGTAGCAGTGGCCTACTGGAAAAGATGGAGGATGGCAAGTTCGCATGATAAAAGGGCTAGCAGCCTTGAAGATGGTGGATGAGGTGGATAATAGGTTGTAGCAAGTGGGAGGCCTATTTGGCTGGGGGTACTTGTCATGGTTATGGAGAATGGAGGGGCGAATGACTGGTGAAGATTAGTCGAGGTGCTATTGAAGATTAGATGGGAATGGATACAAAGGGGATAACTAATGCTTCCTATGTCTGGCTTAGTGGCCACTTGGCTTGAAATTTATTCTAGCTGAAATTTAAGTTCCAGTCCACCTTGGGACAATTAAGGATTTGATATCTCTAACTTGTGATCCAGGTGGATCACAAGAACCGTTTGGCACTATTTAGACATCCAAAATGCTCAATCAAACAATTTTTGTTGTTTTGAAAACTTTTGACTGGATTGCTTCTTCCGATATGAGAGGAATTAGATGAAATGACAGAAGGCAAAGTTAATATAAAAAGTCGAGATACGACTCCAGGAAGATCTTGCTTTTCCATGATTATTTTTATTTTTGCTTGCTATTTAAATGAAGTTCTGATCTCTTCGAATTGGAAGAGGAATTTGACTCAAATTCTACAATGGCAAACCTCACTAGCTTAAATAGAGGATACTTGTAATAGCTTTATTCATCTTTAATGAAAGTAAACCCTACTTTCAAAAAATTTTAATATTCTTTATTATTTTGTTGTAAGTGATTTCAGTTGAGGGGGTTATAGCAAATTCTTGTTCTCCCTGACCTTATCATATAGAACACATTTTTACCCTACTTGCAATTCAATATGATTGTTTTTATTACTTAAAACGCTGAAAATAATGTTTTTCTTCCATCCTTAGGCCTTTCATGTAGAAATTTGTATTATATCAAGATGTTAAGAGCAAAATTTTGGTTTTCTAGGAAACTAGGTGAATGCTATGATGATGAGAGTCATGAAAAACCTCTTTCTAAATTTTGAATCTGACTTGCATGATTAAGAGCCTGCAGGGAACCTCACATGGAAACCGAAGTTGAAGTTATGTTGATAACTTGATGTCTACATGGGACTTCTGTGTTTTTGCTGTAGTTTTTATTTTTTGAACAAGGCATGCAAATTGTTTGATCTGTACATTTTGGGACCTTAACAAATCCTCGTGTCAACTGTGAAACAATGCAAAAATAAATTGAAAAAATTGGCGTCACACAATATATCATATCGAGCACTGGTATGATACTGTCGGGGCTGGCCCCTAATCAGCATAGGATTTGTACTGATACTATAATTCTTTGATTAGAAGGGTAATTAGCATAAATTGCTCATAATATATAATTTTTGAAGTTTTTTCCCGTATCAAGAAAGGAAGCTTGGTGTGAATTGCCAATGACAATGAACGTTTGTCATTTGAGAAAGAAATAACCATTGTGAACATTCAGTATGTATTCTTTTTTATTTTCTTTAGCTACGTAAAGAAGTGTTAGCTCTTATCTTTAGATCTTCATGGTTATACTGATTAACCCTTATATAAAGCATGCATCATCTTTAGAAATCTTAATGGTTTGGATGTAGTAAACAAGTATAATTATCCTTGTCTGATTCTCTCACCATGATAATAGGTCAATTGATATAGGTGACAGACTATAATACCAAAGAATTCTCTCGCTCTGTGTGTGTGTGTGTGTGTGTGTGTGTGATGTGATGTGATGTGATGTGATGAGAGGATATGGTGCTAACTTATTTTCATATAGGTTGTTGATCTTGCAGTTTCTCTTGCGAAAGTTGCTGATGTGGATAGGAATCTTGGCAATGAGGATGTTGCAATTGATGGATTTCAGGAAGCCATAAAGTGCCTCGAATCTCTGAAGTTGGATTCCAATGAAGCTGGTTTAGAGCAGCGGGTAGCTTCCATCTTTGGTGGCTTTGTGCTTTTGTTTTCTATCTCGTTCTCGCGCGTGTGCACGTGTGTTCGTTCTATACTGACTTTCCTGATACTTATATGCAGTGTCACTCGGTACTCGATTTCTTGCACAGCCAGCTTGCTGACAAACAGACTCCTGTCTCCAACTCTTCTGTCTGAGGAGGCAGCTAAAGATGAGCAACCCATCCTGTTCAACAGCTGGATCTTCACAATCATGGTGGATGAATAACACATAAACTGAGATATATGCATATTCTCTGCTGTGTTCCCACCTGGCATGTAATTTAACTTGCCCACACATGGTGAGGATCTAACATAACCATATGTTCATGGTTCTCTGCTACATGGTCATTTAGAATAAGCATATTCCTGTGGTTGGGTAGCTTTGTGTTGTGCATCAAGTGAAGCTATATTAAGTGTACGCCATTATCCTTCGCTCGATATTTCATACTAAATGTACAAAATACATAAAGGCCAATTATGATTTGGCATTAGTATTCATAATGTGCTTGGTTTGTATTTTGATCATTCAGAAAATAATATTAGACCTTAACAAGGTTTAATTTAAATTTGCAGTCTACCTTGTTATTTTGGCAAGTTTGTTTTCGGGAGTTCCTCAAGTTTTGTCCACGAGTGTGTAGGGACATACCTTCATTCCAGCATGCCCTGTACGCATTCTGTAACCTTATCAATCTTTAATTTTTGTAGCTGATAGATCTTGCTAGCATTTTGCACCCTCAACTGGTTAAACATTAGTACCAGGATCGTGGAAGGTTCACGGTTTTTTTTCCCTTTGCCACAAAAGATGACATAGAACTGTCTTTAATGGTCGTCTTGCTGCTCTCGTTGCTCAGCAATTTTCAATCTCATGCTGATAGGCGGCTGTGGAGATTAGCAGCTTATCATTCATTTGTTAATAGCATTCTTATATATTAATATTTAAGCATAATTATAAATGATTGGACCTTAGCGAAAAAAAATTATAAATGACCGAATAAGCATCGCTGCTGGCATTTGTTGTCAACAGTGTCTTAACTCCACACTGGCATCAGAAACCAAATGAGAAGGCTCATAATAAAGAGTCGTATTGTGCAGCCGGTTAACCAGCATAAATGAAAAGAAATGGATTGAACAAAAGCCAATTCATATATACAACTAGGTTATAAATAGGGACGCTCAGAGAAAGCAAAATATTTATCTGAGAGCTGAAACAATGGGACAGCTTGAGAGATACCCAAAGGTGAGATGATGATCGCTTACATCCTCAAGCTACGAGACCTATCTCAAATCTATCTTGTTGCCCAATGGGGTATGACTTCTCTGTAAGCAAAAAGGAAATCGTGTGTTTTTGCTCCCACCCTGTCCAACTGCGAAGATCATCCAGGTCAGTTCACGGTCCCAGTTCCCAGGCAATGTTGAAATAAGATCCTGAACCCATGGCATCAGCAACCAGAGTACCAGAAGGATGAAAACAGCAATCGTTCCCGTCTGCTGCACTCATGAGTCATGACCGGCGAGACACTGAGCAACCAGGAGCAGCTCTCAAGTGGCTGGGGCCTACTTGTACCGCTGCATTTTTCACTGCTCTGCTTAGAATTTGGTACTTTTTGAACTGTATGTTATCAGTAGTGAACCATACCAACGTAAATAACAAATTTGCCTTGCCGACAAGAATTTTATGATAGCTACATAGAACATTTTCTTACAAAATAGAATATACACCTTCCTACAAGACAACCTAAAGCAAGAATCAAAACTGAAAAAACATGGTAAAAAACGAAGAACCATTATAGAGGGTGCTGAGTCCTGTAGGTCAAGATGATTACATATACGACAAAAAACCTGACAAAAAAATATTAACATTGCTTCAGAAATCATGAGTCGAAAAATGACTCAAGCATATGAACAGTTCACAATCACACCAAATGGCAATCAGAGCTCTGAAAGTATGGCAGGAATGTAGTGAGAAAGCTCGGCTGTAAGGGACTGAAACCCATTAACAAGTTGCGTGTGGAAGTCCTGATCTTCTTCACCAATCAACCTAAAATGTACCCGGATTGCACGCTTGCAAACAGCCATGAATTCGAGTAGTGCAGCAATAAGCTGCTGCAGCTCTTGTGACCGAAGCCTGTTCGCAGGTTCGCCCGACAAAAATGCTGTGCACACACTAAGTACCCCACTGTTCACCTGCATTATGAGGTAAATATCAGAAGCAAGTTTACGGTCCAAACAAGACCTGCTCAAAAACCAAGTGGCATGCCGGAGCCAATACCATTTCCAATGGATCTAGGCCTCATCTTCAAGCCCGAAGGGCTGGACCGAGTCTGAAATTTAAGGCCTCCATTAAACAGATCAAGCTTGGGTTTACATCAATACAACCCGAGCCCGATATTTATATAATATATTTAATATATATAATATAATATAACATTATATATATTATAATAAATATAAAATATATATTATATTTTATATTTTATATTTTTTTATCTTCTCACTTCATCTTTCCTCCTACCCCGCGTTGGTTCCCCAGCTCACCCCCACCCTTACAGTCCCACCTCCCCCTTCCCCTTCCCCTTCCCCTTCCCCAGAAAGCCTAAAGCCTGAATAAATAGCAGGCTCAGGCCTGGGAAGTACACCGGAACGCTGGGTCAGCCAGACTCAGGCTTGAAAAAATTGAGTACCTTAGGTTGAGGCCAGCCCAGCCGACCAGAGTAGGTCTTAAGTCCAAACCTTACCATGAGTTTGAGATTAGAACTTCATCAAGACTTTCAAACAAGGTGCTGAAAATGCAGTACAACTTGAGAAAAATACCCCATTATCACATGAAAATGCTGCATCTTACCTGCACTGCAACACTGCCTTGGAGTATCCTTTGTAGACTTTGAAGCCTAGGGAGTTGGTCACCTTCTGAGCTTCTAGGTTCTTCGAGCTCAGTTCTCAGTGCGGCTGTCCTGGTTTCAATCATTCCTATAGCATTTTCCACTGGAGAAAACTCTAGAGATTCAGACTTGAAAACCAAAAGTCGATTTATCAGAGCAGGAAAAGAACCCTCGGTTTGTAGTACAGTGCGCCTCTTCCACTGATCTTCTAGCCCTCCCTGTGTCTTGCCATTTTTCGTGAATGGGGTGTCAAATAGAAACCGGTCAAAGACACGAGCACGTATAGTCCCAGTAGACAGAGAGAAAATTCTCTCCCTTCTACTGCCCAGGTCCTCATCCTCCATAACAGGATCAACAGCTGTTATCTGTAAATAACAGACGCCAGGCTGTAACTCCTCTGCATTGACTTGCCTAGAATCTGGTATAATATGCAGGGTGTGATTGCCATCCATCCTGGATTCGTATATGTGACTCAGCTTTTCCATTATGTCACCTAGACGCACATCTCGTGGCTCCCTGTACACATACTCCTTGCGGTCCAGCTTCCCAAACCGGTCGCCATAAAATCCAACCCGGTAGTAAGTAGCATCTATAAACGGTATTGGGCTTGACTCCTGTTCAAGAATTGATTCATAGATATTTGTGAGGGATGTGTGGCATTTAGCAAGTTGCCCATATGCCCTCCTGCTTTTATAAACTGGAATTATGAGTTCCAAAATACTGGCACAAAAATGATACAGCTCTGCCTGTGCAAAGAGCTTATTTGCAAGTTGAAGGTACTTGACAGCAGAATCCACTGTCAATTTTGATGCTCCATACCCTTCAACCTCAGCTGCGGATGCCTCCGCAGTCACTGCATTGCTAACCATGGGGCAAATCTTACGCAAAGAAGCAACATGTTCTCTGCTCCAAACAGCATCATTCCTTCCCACAAGGGCCTATCAAAGAGATATATAGGTGATAGAGAACTCTGCAGATGGAATAGGTGAAAGATTGCAAAGATTAAATGGGTCATGAACTGTAGTACACTAACCTGCATGATTACACCAGCTACCGCAACTGCACATTGTGCAGCTTCAGCCCATGACTGCATCTCCTGATGTGCATCGCATAAATGCAGCAACCACATGATGTGAAGATCTGGAACAGGTGCATAAGCCATCGCAAGTTTATAAAAGCTCTCCGCAGCGGCATATCTATCTACAGTCATTACAGAAGCCTGCAGAGAAGCACCATATGATTTCAGAATAAGACCTACATGATGGAATTTGCATTATTACTTGTTATGGATATATATCAAGAACATGAAGTTACTTTAGTCTATTTATTATTCATACACTTATTTTGAAAATTTAAACAGCAATGAATTGGCCTGACAGTGTCACTAAATACAGCCAATATGTGTTGCAGACTTGGAGGCCAGAGCCCCTATGCTGAACATTGATCAGTAAGTACTGTTGCAGTAAAGGGTCAAGAGGTCGAATGGCTCGGATGGTTGGATTAATTCCGCGCCTGTATACGTAAGGTATTATCCGCTTTGGCTCATGACCATCCTTACACTTCAGTGGCCCTTGATCATTTAGAGCCTCAAGCTTTTATCCTTTAAAAAACGTCTTATGTGGGAGAGAAGTTTCCAATCCATATAACCATACTCCCTCTTAACTCGTAACCGATGTGGAACTAAAGATGCCCTTCCCACTGCCACAACAGGTACCATACAATGCTAGTTGATTCTTATGCCATTCATTTTAAGGAGATCAGACACGGATAAAACTAGAGTGTAGAAGAAAAACAAACAGCTGAGGGACGAGCATCCCTGCAAATGTGGGCAACTGATGCAATAAGAAAAATGCTTTGGATCCAACCCTGGTTTTGATTTTTTTCAAGAAAAAGCTTAATTTCTATGTATCATGCAAAAATAGGTGCATCAGACCACAACCCCACCTTGTATCACCCCAGCAATGTAAACTGCACCAATTTCCATTATTTCATATGACATAAACCATTCTTTTTCAGTACCCTGGTTGGCCACCATAGCATTACTTTAAGAACAATCAAGAATCCATGCAAAAATATTGACTTCCCTTTTATTTCTGATAATGCATCAAGCTAAATGGAATAGTTTTATCGCTTACCAAAAGAGCATGCTCCAGGCCTGCATCAAGAGCCTGGACAAGACTATCAGATAGATGTTTGACCTCTAACCAAGACCAACGGTTATCTGTTGAACCTTCAGGAATTGCCTCTAGTGCATTGCCAGAAAGTCCGCAATCTTTTAGTAGTTCTATGCTCCTACCTTCATCTGCCATTTCCTCCAAGGATTTCCTAAGACGCCGAGCTTCACCACTCTCTTCAAGAGATCCATCGGACTTCATCTGAGTTACTTGCACATCAGACATCAACTCTGATAAGGTAATCATCAGCATGACCCTCAGCCGTGTTGTGTGTGTAAAATAATAGAATGAATTCTGTAGACACAGAAAAGACTCTGATCAGAATTTCAGTACAAACATATTCCTAGAATTTCATCTGAAAGCCAATAACATACCCTAACAAGTATCTGTAATCCAATAACAGCCCTTCGCCTGATGGAATCATTTCGAAAAACCGCAAGTCGTAGAAGATGAAATGCAACTTGCTTCAAGAAGCGATCATTCTCTCTGGCCATCAGAGTCGCACCATGAAGATTGAATATATTGTTGAACACAGGAAAGAAAGCTTTCCAGAAGGCCAATGGTTGACTTCGAGAAAAGAGACCCATCAATATGGATGTGATGCAATCAAGCTTTCCATAATCAGTAGCAATACTATGAGATGCAGCAGCAACTGAAAACTTTTCAGTCATCTCCAAAACTTGAAGGCTGACAGCAGTGCTTAAATTCTCTTCCCAAAGTTCCTGAATGAAATTGTGCAGGGTGTCAAAGCAGCTCCGTAACTAAGAAATGACAAATTTAGATTAAACCACCTCGCCAAACATACCAACTTTTGCCTTAATATTGGGTGTAGAGACTCTCTTAATGCCCTGCTTGTAGATCCAATTCTAGAAGATTGTGCTTGCGCAAGTGCTTCCCTTAGAGAATATGGTTGATTAGGTGAGCTTAGCTGAGGACTGACTCTGTGCCACAAATATCCATTTTCGGGTGTTCCCTGAGGCTGCATAAATAAAGAATTTATTCAGCAAAGAAAAAAGAATGTTACATCAATATCAGGAAAATTGATTGAATGGCCTTTCAAACAAATATATCATCCTGCTGTCACTGCACTTGTCAAGCATTTTATTGTGAATGTGCATAATTGGGAGCATTAGTAGCAACCCCCAACTCCCCCCCACACCACCAAACAAATATATATAGTAAGCAAATATCACTTCAGCAGATGTTTTTCCTTCCCCAACAACAAGTAATGAAAATGTTCAGAATGATATGCAAGAGGCATATCAATCAAGCACTCCGAGAGTTAAAATGTGAAAATCAGGATGAAGAAAAGCCGGATATCTGATGTAGGTATGAAATCAATAATAGAAGTGTTAATAGTAGATCCAATAGTTTGGCAAATCAAGTGACCAATAGATTGGCAAGTTGTCAGTTTGAGTATATTGACCCAGTGTATGCAGGGCACAGGAGTCAAACAAACGAGCAAAGTGTAAACCGGAATACAAGCAGGGCACGGGAGTTGAAAGGAGAAGAAATGTACGAAGTCAAATATTAAACATAAAAGGGTTTCAATGGACAGCTGATTAATTTGATTATGTTGCTCAAGGCATCATTGTTGAGGAATCATGGCAAAGTGTGCACTAAATATTATCGCCCTGCTGGCATCAATCATATTGGCTGACAAAATTGATCCTAATTTAACTCAAAACTTTTTGAAAAAAATCTTACATAAGCTGTCAAAACTGCTTAGTAAGAGGATAAAAAGATGTTATGTTGAATTACAAAAGTGAGTTGAGTTGAAAACATATATTGGCAACATAAATGTCCTACACCAAGACCAATTATGTGTTTTGCATACCCCAGGGTCTGTCTCGAAATTCTCTTTCTACAGTTCTACCATAACTTGTGCAGAAACCCAAGCAGCCAACTTTATCTGCTCAGTTAAGAGTGAGAAAGGCATGTTTACAATCATGCCTACTAGGAGAGTTGGTGACAGAACTTATGTTAGGCAATTTTCATTAATCACGGATTTGAGTCATAAGTGACGAGGAAGATTGCTTGCATTTTCCAGTCACATGAGATTACAGACATTTGGGCCTCTATAATATCTTAAGCACCGGATTGGAACTATATCAAGCATAGAAATTTCAGCTAATAGATAAGCAAGCAAAACATACTCTAACTTCTTGGCGGGAAGCCTCAGACAGATATGTGTTGATTGTTGGAGAAAGCCTATCAGAATACTTGGGAGAAGTAGGTCCTTCACCATCAGGGCTCCGAGAACTACAGCTCATCAGCATGCTGTCTGCTGGTCTCTTGTGCTGTGATATAAAGCATACAGTAACAGCTTAACAACTTAACAAGTCAGGATGCAGCCATGCCACCATCAAAAATGGATATTTCGGACAGCCAATTAAAGCAAACGGATTTGGACCATAATTATAGATAAAAATAAAGTAATGCTTGGCAAGCATGTCTCCACAGCAGTTGAGTGTGCAAAACAAAAGGGAACAATTTATGATGACTCGACTAATTCAGTGGAAACAAGCTCGGAGAGAGAGCTGTTTAAAATCAACAATGCCATGCAATGATATTCAAGGAGGATCACTAGACTCAATGTAGACCACTTTGTGCAGGTTGAGGGAATTACTTCCTTCTTTCCGATCAGATCAAATGACCAAGAAAACATAGTTATCAACACAATGTGGTTGTTCGATCAATTGACCGTACCTAATAATAATAATGATAACAATAATAACAGTAACATGATTGACAGTGATGATAAAAATGATGATAACGGCAATGATGATAACCAACATAATGAGATATTGCTTGAAAACAAACCTCAAAATGTATGAGACACTCTTCGAGGAGTTTGAAGAATAATCCGGTTCGAGCAATACTTTGTTGCCATGCCTTGACAAGGGATGCATCATCCAAATTCCTTATAATTTGCAAAATAACAATTAACACTTCACGCTTTTCAACAGCATTTAAATTATAGAATACTGGCATCTCATCTAATATCTGCAATTAAGCAATCAAACATATTAGAGAATTCAAATTCATTCATTAGCAACAGCAAATATGACAAAATAAATGGCTGAATTACAAAATCTTCATCAATTTGTATGCAATTAAAAAACATGATCTTGTGTTTTCCTTTTAAAATATGAACATTTATTGTCAAATGTTAAAGCCATCAATATATAACAGGAATAATTAAAGTGCATGATGTGTTTATGCAACTTGCACCATGGTTTCAACTTACAGTCATATATAGGCAACTGGATGTAAGAATTGATGAATGGCAAATATAGCAATGCAAAGACACGATACATTTAGTCAGACAGGAACTAGCAACATACCCTCAGAGCCCAGGGCTATGCAAGCTTTTGAATCCTTGCGTGAGGTTTTATGGTGGTGCCAATTATAACAAAAAAGGTATTCTGTTCATGCATATATGGTTTCAATTTTCCTTGTGCATGAGACCATATAGGAGCAGCTGGGAAAATGCTGACAGAAGTTTTACAGCCTACACAAGGCCTCCATAAGATATCATTAGCATCATCTGCATACCAAGTTGAAAAGCACATCATCATATGTTTACATATTCTGATACCATGGGTATATATGGAGGCATCCGTGGTGTTCACACTGAACTTTCTCATGAATCTGTCCCTCATTTTCATCAAAGTACATCAGATAGTTTAGATATCTCTGTGATGTAGCTGTAAAGGCTCGTACATCATTTTGATGTCTTGGTTTATCATCTTTATTATTTCTCCTTTGCAACACAAACACTTATAACCATAATCATAAACAATATAGCTCTTTAAATTTCATGATCCGTTGGTATTCCAACTTCTTGAATCCTTTCAACAAATTATATGCATGTTAGCATAGGTCTTCCTCTTCCTATTTCCCAATCCTTCAATACATACTCAAACTCTTATCCTTAATGGATCCTCCTTGGTTCTTTGGCAGTGTATCTGGTCCAATGCCTACCCAGCCACCTTAGCATTCAATTTATCATTACATTACACATACATGCTAGGTTCTGTTTATCATATCCCCGAACTGTGAAAAAACAAAGCAAAAGATTCCGACTAATGGAGAATCAAAATAGGCTGACGCACAGAATAATTCATATTTTAAATTATGCCTAAGAAGATGAAATACATTCAGAAAATCAAGGTATTGTATTTTCAGTCCAAAAATCTCAAAGTTTTTTTTTTTCCTTCACCCAACAGGTTAAAAAATGAATGTTAAAAGAAAAACAAAAAAAAGAAGAATTTTAAAGCAAATATTTGTAATGCAGCAATTTTTGCTCATAAATCATATATTGCAGGCATAAATCTTGATTAGAGACTAAATATGAATAGTTATGTAAGATGCAGAAATTAGATAGAAAAGATATTTACATAAAGCAAGAAAGCATCATTTTGTTTACCTGTCCAATGAGAGGAAAATATAACTGAGCAATGTATAATTTATCATCAGGTTTTTGGTAACGAGAGTCAAATTCATGCTTGCACATAAGGACCACCAGGATGCGAGCTGCCTACATTCATGAAAAAGAAAAAGAAACAAAAAGAGGAAAATTTATATTAAAGCCTAGCAATGCAGAAAGACAAAAATATACCATATAACAATTTGTATTTAATAAAATGAAAATACAATATATGATCTATATCGATAAAGATCGTATGATTTATTAGAGATAAATAGCTCACTTTTGCTCGTTGTGATACATCATCATGATCCAAGGTGAGGAAAATCTCCTGAATTAGAACTGAAGAAAGATAATTCCTGTGAAAGAAAGGAAGATTCAGAACGAGAACTATCATGAAATAAATGCTTTCTTGCTTTCTCCAGTGTTCTCAGGACATGACCTTTCAAAGATGATAGCGAACATTAGATATAAATTAGTTGGTCTTAGAAATAACTCAACTTTCTTAGACAACTGTATCTAAAACAAGGAGACAGAGAGTGGCCAAGTAAGTTGTCTTTGGTGATAACTGGAAGGAAAATTAAAATCATTAGGTTCATGAATTATGTATGCATGTGTGTATAGAAGATGCTCAAGCAAAACTAAGAAGTATGATTAATGGAATGTGATATCTGGATACCTCTATTTCTGCTTTCATTTGCCACTTAGAGTATCAAGAAAGATGAGTTCATTAAATTTTATTATCATTGAAACAAACAAAGGGAAGGAAAGGGTTTTAACTGCTTCCAAGAAACTCCAGACTTAGTTTGTCATGACCTGGCACAAGACATTTCCATTTCTGGTAAGTATTAGTAGACCAAGCAAATTGCAACATGGTATATTAAGCATTAATATTACCAACAAGCCTTGTCCCAACCATTTCAGCTAAAAAATAATGGATCTCAAGTTCATCAAATAAACATTTCTGGATCCCTTTTTTTTTTCTGGTGGAACAGAAGAATCATATCATCCTAGTGTAAATACAACCACAGGCATCAGCATAAATAACATCATACCCAATGCAAACCTGACCATACCCAAGGTTATGAACCATGAGTTGGGCATGTGTCCTGCGTCTAAGAGTGAACCTTCAATTAGGATGGATATGGATCTCACAGCATTGAACAAAACCTAACTGATCAGACCCAAAACAGATCTAATACGACCCAACAAAATTGGTTCAAAATGTACAGCTCTTGCCTCTTCGACTTAGACCCAACAAAGACTGTCCAGAAAGAGATTTGACATGATAAAGACCAAAGTGATGCATAAGATTTGGGTCTAAATCTTACAAACTAAATGCTAGTTTGTACCATGTCTAGCTCAAGCTGGTCCCAAACCCAACTTGACTCATTTACAGCCCAAATATAGAGCAGATAATTAATAATGTTAAACATTTTTTCCCTTCAAGTTGCAGGTCATTGCACTACATAAGATGAATTTAAACATGGACATACAGTTAATATATCAAGGACTCGTTTACATGAAATTCAAGTAAAAGAAAATAATATTTCCATGCATTTTCTGCATGATAAATTAATTCAAAACTATGAACATCGTTTCCTTCATTATGAGCCCTTGGGTGCTCATACTGATATAGGAGCACTCTGCAATGGTGAAACGATTGTCCTATGGCACAGTGAAGCTAATGAACAATAGTATCAGGATTCAATATATCAACTGAATGCAGGATGTAACAGGAAGAAGAGTCAAATAAATCTGACCTATCTGAAGGATCTCTCCCAGGCATTTCCACGAAAAGATCATGATCGCATATTATCTGCAAAAAGGTCAGCTTGCAGTCATGCAGGACTGATTGGCAAACTCCGGCAAACTTGTCCATATATAAGGAAACCTGAAGCAAATCAAATAAATTTTATGCATATAGACATGTTGAAGGAGAGAGGCCAAGCAATCTAATCTAGAAAATTAGATATCGACTTCACTTGTTATTTATTGACAATCATGGCCATAGCAGTGAACACATTCAGATGAACAAAATTCAGCTACAGGGGGGTAGTTTGAACAACAATAGTATTAGTAGAAGAAAAGGAATTCAAGAAATATTTACAGCATTCCATGGACCTGGAGAGAACAGAATTTTGTGATGCAGACATGGCAGAATTCAAGTAACTGAATATGAGCTGGATTAAGATGGAAACTTAAGCATTGCATAATGACTGTTAGACAAAATGAAAACAAGACTGATGCTTTGCTGAGAGGAAATACATGCTAAGATCGAGGTACTGGAATAAGCGCATTAACGTACATGAGATGTAACTTAGTGCCCTGCAAGCAAGATGACATCCATGATATGATAATAAGCTATGTCCGTTCCCTTCTTTCTTGTGAAGTGAAAGGAGAAAAACCATCAACAGCAACATTATTGTAACAGATTCCATCACTTGATTTAAATTCACACTACATAATCAGCACATGAACAGCTTGGTTGATTAGCTCTATAAATGTAATTTCACATCACAAATGCTGTTCCTAAGGCATGTAGGCTCTATACTATGATAAAGGTCATAAATCCGCACAAAATCTAAAATAGTACCAATTAATTGTAACAAAGTTAGTGTTTTTTTCCAACCCAATGACATTCAAAAGCAAAGAAACACGGGCAAACAAAACATTTAGCTGCTTAGCATAGAACCAAAAGTACCCATAGGAACAATTAAAGCCTAGAAACAGTTAAGATGGAATCAACATACCAGTTCAAAAACTTGGCGTGGTTCAATTATCGATAATAGATCGTAACAAAAGAAGGCCAGGCTACTATTCAAGCGTTTGGCTAAGCTCATACCCTTCTTGCAGCGCTCATGAACCTCCGTCAGAAGGCAATCATAAAGCTGCATGATACATCGGAATACACCTTCCTTTAACTGCAGTGGTGGAATATCTTCACCTAGACGAAAGAAATGGCAGCAGCCTTATTATAAATTCAAATGGAGGAACCTTTTTCCATTATTAAAACCTCTTCACTAATGCACAGATGGTGTAAATGAATTTTACAAGCATTTTGAGCCAAACTGAATTTTGAGTAATAATTTTCTCTTTTATTTTTTGAGGGAAATAATTTTCTTTTTTAAGTTAAACTGATTTACAAAATTCTATGCTGTATGTCGATTTTTATATCTGAACGGTGATATTCAGGTTCTAAAGGTGCTAAAATAACAAATTAATACACTAAACCAACAAGAGAGTTACAAAAAAAAGAAAGCACTGCTTTCTTCATGTCTTCAACATACAGTAAAAAAAATACTTGCCAAGATCAAAACTAGCACCAAAATGTATGACAGCGAGGTATCACAAACTAGACAATGCTGCAGCTTATAGGTTATTAAGAAGTCCAAGTTAACATTTACACAACAAATGAAAATGCAAGGTCCAGGTACTATTGAACCTATTCATGCATGCACAAAACACAAACCGTGCAATAGTGTTACAAGAATGGTGCAAAAGGCAATCATCATGTACCAGTCCTACTGGCCTATAGTGGCTAGTATAGTATAATGAAAGTACAAAATTCAAGAGGTTTGAAGGAATGAATTTCTTCCTCAAGACCTGTCTTTTCCTTCATCATAGTCCCCTAGACAAACTAATATTCCATTGAAACATTTTTTTAGAGCATTATTATGTAATATGGAAACAAAAGAAAGAAGAACTCTTGTGATAATGTAGACAAGCATAAATCTATAAATCTAGGTTGCCGCTTATCCATTTAATCATCAAGGCTTCAACTGCTATTCAAGAGTCCATCTACATTTGCAAATGAGGACTCATACAGAAGACCCGCACAAATCAAGGTAAGTCTCAAATTTAAGGTTATAATGGAATTAATTATCATAATTCTTAATTGATAAAGAAGATTTTTGAAAAGACAACTTGAATAAACATAGTGCTACCTATAGGAAGATTGTGGTCGAAAAGACAGCTTTGTTCTAATGCCATTGATTTAACAATAAGCTCCAGAAAGAACCATGCCATTGCCAACACATCATCATAAACTGGCCCCACACGGTAGCCTTTTGCCTGCAAAGCATAAAAATGCAACAATCAGAAAAGAGACAAACAACAAATGGTCACAACAAAAGTTCTGACAATAAGCAAATATTTTTTCAGTGGAATGAAAGCATAATCTGAGACATATATCCTGAAAATGCGGCTTGAGAAGTGCAACAAACATGTAACTTTATGTACAACTTAATAGAATTGTAACAAAAATATGTTAGTTAAATAAAAACAAGCAAATTGTTGATGGTTGAACACTACCCAAGCGGTTCTTATATTCTAGAAACTAAATGAAGTTAATTGTCGGTGTTTCTCAACAAAATAGGTGCTGTGATCTATTGCAAACCTACCAGAAACAGTCA
Source organism: Elaeis guineensis (assembly GCF_000442705.2). Classification (NCBI taxonomy): domain Eukaryota; kingdom Viridiplantae; phylum Streptophyta; class Magnoliopsida; order Arecales; family Arecaceae; genus Elaeis; species Elaeis guineensis. Next base: position 12,646,591 of record NC_025997.2, read on the forward strand.
CATACGAAAAGGTAAGAGTGTGATTATCAAACAAAATCATATTTTTTTGAGAAAATACCTTCATTCATATATGATCTAAGGAAATGAAGTATTTTTTTGGTTATCTCATAGAGCACCTCACAATGAATAAAAAAGAGTGCAATTCCAGTGACATGCAGAAGTTCCCACAACTTGCCAATACATAAGATTCTCAGATGAAATGAACCAGTCCACAACTCTAAAAATTAATTAGGGAATTTTTCAAAAAGAAAAATACAATTGGTTTTACTATTTGCAATTTTGATATTTAGCTGTGAAACAATAACACCCTTAGTCCCTGTCATGCTGGCATCCCACCCCCTCCGATACTTTGGAATGGTATAACAAATATTGCACAAGTCTTGTAGATCAATTGCACAAGCTTATTAACTGACTCCAGAGTTAACGGTAAGCAATTTTGTAAGAGAACTTGCAGTCTTGCACAAGTTCGGAACATAAGTTGCATAAATTTCCAACTACTGGGCCAAAAGCAAGGGTGAGCGGCAGAGGCTAACAGCATTTATGATTAATGGTGAAAAAACATTTTCCCTGAATAAAAAAGGTATACTGAAGTAGCAATAGCAAAACCAACTTTTCTGGGGCAAAGTCCTCGATTCATGTGCGCTACAAATTAACATATAATCTCCTAGGCAGATTGTCAAAGTAATGGACGTGTAGTGCAGAATGAAAACAATCAAGAAACCCTTTCCAAGATTAATGAAACGATATTGATAGATATAGAAGCATATTCCATATAAACTCCCTGTGAAAGAAAATATGGCTAGTGCTTACCTTACTCCGAGCCAAGCTACCCCAAACTGTAGATAAACCAGGATAAACCGGTGCTTGCCGACCACCAAAGTCATCAAAAGCATAATCAACATAGTTAACAAGAAAGCGATTTCTTTCAGCCCCATCAGAGGACTCTTGTTGCACCCTGAAAGACACGGTAGACTGTGAAGAACAAAAAAGTAAAGCTTTACATGCATAACCAACAACAACATGAAACAGGGTACGGACACAACTAACAGGAGAATCTGGTTACTAGACATTTGCACCAGTTCTTAGATTCGGAAACCTCACAAAACAGGATACTTTATTATTAGAAAAGTGTGACTTAAATAAACATATTAAAAAGCAAAAGCAATATCAGGAGCCAAGTTTATAATTTATGGTATTCGATTAATTCTAAGATCTATGTACTAGCCCAATTAATGATATACTGACTAAAAATTTTGTTTGAAATTTATATATTACGAATAAAAAAGGTGAAGTGAAAGACGTTAATGCTGTGACAACCCAAATCACATAAAAAATGGCATATTGCTTACACAAGTGGGATTTTTGTCTATTAGACATTTTCTGACTCTTTGAATAAAGGTTGGCTGTTTGCCTGTATTTCTTTTATTAACAAAAGGTGCCGGACCTCCATGACAACCATAAGAACAATTGTTGGCCTAAAATTTTAGGAAAAATGGATCCATAAATATAGTAAGTTAATTATTAAGAACAAGGTTTGTCCCATCTGTGTGCTGTAAGCATCAAGAAATATAGCAAAAGGTGTTAACCAAGAAATTTACCTGGTTAGAATATTGACCATAGCTCGAAATGCTGCAACCTGCAAGAAAGATGCAATAACAATGAACAATAGAAGATAATATATAGCCGAACATCAACAAATTGCAAGAGAAGAAATGATAAGATATAAGTAAATTGGCACCAAGCAATTGCCCAGATGAGGTTTTGGTAAAAGAATAGAAGTCAAGAAAAAATAATTGAGCTTAAAAATTAAAATATGAGACAGCTTCAGCAATACATAAAAGGCTGAGCTAACAACAAAACCTGAAGGGTTTCACCACCATCACCAATGAGATGTAGGAGCATATTAAGAATAGGTTGGAGAAACTGCAGCAAGGCAGTTGACTCAACATTCTTCAAGCTGTTGATAGCCTGCATATAAAGTGTAGCATCTTCACTTATTCAACAATACAATGTAATCATAATCTTTTAACGAGATCATCCACTCAATTCTAGATTGACTGCAAAGATACCATTAACAACACACATACTTCTCTTGTGTTTTTCCTGAATAGCAATTTGTATCAAAATGGAAAATTAGCAGCAGTCACCCAGCTAAAAATGTTATTTGTAACAATAAAGCAATGTCCAATGATTTGGAGTAGACTATGAATTCTTCTTCATAATTATTCATAATAAGGACCACCTCTAATGTTGACCTAATAAAGTTAATTACTTTGAAGTGTTGGAACTTTGGAAGCTTATGATGAAGTTAATATTAATCAAATGCATTTGTATAATATTCCAATTTAAGAATATCTATTTCACGTTCCTAGCCATTAGAAATGAGAACAGAGCAAGACTCAGCCATCCCACCTTTCCATTGAATGAGGCTTTGTTTCCCATTTCATTTTACCTTTTAGAAAATCATTATATTACCAACAGCAAGAGAACATCATGATAGAAAGAATTGCAATAGTAAAAGGAGATGTATTGATAGCTGAAAATGAGTGTGAAGTGATGCAATAATGCGAGTGCCTCATAAAAACATTCAGAAAAAAACCTACATACATCATGTTACAAATTTACAACAAAGTAAACCAACATCTTCTCCAACTCAGTGTACTAGATTAGCCAATCAAGAGTTTGTCCTGGGAAAAAAAGGCATTTCCATGATCCAGAACTATTTCTGCAAGCATTATAGTCATTTGCATCAACTGACCTCAAAAGAAAATCTCATCTGCTGATCGACATATTGTTTGGTAGACCAAACTCCACAAAGGAATGAATAGAGTGCATTCACAGCAATTCATGAAATATCACATGCTCCAAAAAAAAAAAAAAAAAAAAAAAAAAGAAAAAACTCAGCAGATTCATTTCTACTTTATAGATATCACAGCAACTCAAGAGGCCAATTAGTTGTGATGCAAGATTAATGGCAGAAATCAGATCATCATAATTTATTCTTCCCTCAAAACTACTACCAAATTTCTCTCGTCTGCTCTGTTCCTATGCATACCAGTACTCTGGCTAATGAAAAGAAGGTCAGAAGACATTACCTTGCATTTACTAGTATTTATATTTAATATGCATCACACAGGCAAAGCTTAGATCCACCTCACCATACAGGGAAACCAATAATCATCATAAGATTGAAGACAACTGATAGTAGACAAAAAAAAACAGCAACTAACACTTAAACAGAATTAATTCTATAGAGAAACCAGTTCTCATGAATAAAGATTCAAAAGCAAAAATAGTGCAGAAACCAAAAAGAATACCTCAAGAAGTTCAGAGCCCCAAGGAGGACTTGTACGAAGGGTATGCCGGTCATACTCCAGAAAGAAATCTCTAATTCGTTCATTGACTGGAAACAAAGAAGAGCATAGCCTTAGACGTAATCTGAAGACATTTTTCCCATCCTCCAAGTAGTCCAACCTCTCCTACAAGATAGCACAATAGATAAATGTAGTAAAATTAACAATACTTTATAACTTTCTGCAGGCCAACTAGATCTCTGTACTAAAATCAGTGGTACATAAATAATATCCATGGAAACCAAGGGACAACTACTTGGCTAGAATGCATTGGATAAAGAAATTTGATATTAACCATAGCTGTATTTATTTATCAATCATGTTTTAAAGAAAAGAAAACTTTGTCAGTAGGATACCTTGCCACTGTCTTGGAGATAATGAGGAATCAGCTCTCTCAGAATTGGTAATGATAAATCAGACTGCAGCCTGGAAAGAAAAAGATAAGAATTGCATACCTCAATATTTTCATAACTTCAGCACTTCTAAATTGGATCATAGATATTTTCCATTCCTGGATTATACTCATCATACTAACATGGTTTCTCTAGTTCATTATAGATGTGTCAAGCCTTGAGAAGAGTTAAACATGGCACTTACAAGCAAATGCCAATTCAGTTCTAACACAGGAAATTATAGGTTCGTATATATAAAGGCAATGTTGGATGCTTTCTTGTGTCAAGGCATGTCAATAATAGGCATCATGCAGGACATTATATGATAATATTTGAGACCGATGATTGATATTGTCACATAAGTGCTACTCTCAATCTCGGCGAATATTTATAGTTCTATAAAGCAATCGAAATTGAATAGGTTCAATAATGAATTTTTTGCCAAGTTCTTGAAACAAATTGTGTAGCATGTCACACCTAGCCAGCAAATGCACAAAATGCTACAATCTAATCCATGATCACCAATGCATCACATGCATTTATTTAACAGAACTCAAGGTTTTAAATCCCATGGGATCTCCATGAAACCGGACGCCCCGCTGCCATGCCACATCCCATCGGCGGTCTCGGTCATGTATGCTGGTGGATATGCTCTATCTCACTGCCCTTCTTCTCTTTCTTGTTTCTTTCTTTTTTGTTGTTTCTTCCTTCCATCATTTCTTTTTCTTCACCTTCCTTTCCTTTCCTTTTTCTTTCTTTTTCTTATCCCTTCTTTTATTTCTTTTTCCTTTTTTTCCTTTTTGTTTCCATTTTCTTTCTTCCTTCTTTCCTTCATTTGCTTCTTTTTCCTCTCCCTTCCTTTCTTTTTTCTCCTTCTGCTTTCACTCTTTTCTTTTCTTCATCTTTCCTTCCTTTCTCCCTTTCTTCCTTTCCTCTTTCTTCTTCTCTCCCCAAATGGATGGGTTTCAAAGGCCCGAATCTATCCCAATCCCTTTTTCTTCCATAGGAACAAGATGGGATGGGTGCGATGGCCCCCATCCCACCGGGACTTAAAACCTTGGCATAACCACAACCTCAAATCCAAAACCACAATTCTTCCATTGATCATTCGTCACAAACTCACAATAATGAAAGGCAGAATGCTCTCAAAACAACTCAAATATAGAAATTAGGTCAAATTTTTAAACAGAAAAATAACATAACAATGGCTACAAGTTTATAACAGGAAGAAAGTCATAAACAAATAGTTTAGTTCATTACTTTGTACAAGACCCCAGACATCAAAATATTAAATATGATATGAAGAGCACATGATGCCTACAGTAAGTCATTGCAGTTATCAAGGTTTAGCAGAAGAAAGTTATCCATAATCTTCGTTAGGGTCACTAAGATTAACCACAGAATGTACATAAAGGAAGAAAAGAAATCACAAACAACAACCACTCAAACATTGCAGATGCAAAATCCCCTTTTTTATGAATCTTTATCGCAGATTGTACAAGTCCTTAGTACTTGGAGTCATTTATGTAGTTATATACCAAGAGAGCTCTAGAAATTATGCATCTTTGTAGAAGCATTATATAGTTTATCTAAAACAAAACCTATTAAGAAGAGATGACAAGTCAACAATTTACAAAATATACAGAATTAATTGAAACAGTGATATGAAACCAACACATAAATTACACTGAAACCATAAAGTGAATGGAAAAGTAAACAAGTAAAATGTTGGTGGAGAACAAGTCAATACAGTTACTAGTCATCACATATCATCATAATCCCAGGACAAGCATAGTCAAGATCGTAACGATTCTCATACTGGAACTTATCATCCTCAATATTTTTCTAAGTTTATCATCCGAAAAAGGATATAGGATAATAATGCTAGAGCTTGGAAAATGGCACGTACTGAATGTGGGTGGACAGTGGAAGTGCAGCATATCCAACAACTACCTGCATGTGTTTACAGCATATCAGATGATGCTGCGGGAAACTCAGGTATGCTAATACATAATGAAACATTTCTGTGCAAAAATCGAACAAGATCTCAACATATTTATCATTAAATCCACAATTTAAATAAAACCCTATTAATAGTAGGATGAGGACTTACAGGCTTTGGAGCTTCAAGTTTCGTTTGGAGGTCAATATGGAAAAAAGTGAACAAAAGATGGTGCTGCAGAGCCAAAAGGGCAGGAAGACAAATTTTAATCTCATCATGGTAGCAGGCCATTCTAGCACCACTAGCAATTTGTGTATGAGCCCATTTTTGAGGTGCTTGACCTGGATCCCTTGGATAAATAGCCTGAGGAGAAAAAAGACCAGTCATGTATCAAGTTAATGCATTCAAAACTCAGACTAAGCATCTTAAATGCTTTTATCATTGTAGTTACAGACCTCTAATGGTTGTTTGCGGATGTCAGCATCATCCTTTCTCAATTCGACCCTTATGAACAGATTTCTTTTGCGGCTCAAAGTAACAGTCAAGGGGTACACGTAAAGACAATGGAAAAGTTGTAAAAATGGCTCACTCCTGGTCATCATGCGAAAATCAAAAGCTTGGAACTGCCATAGCACCAAATATTCCGATCAACATTATTAAGACATGAAGTATGCTTGTCTGAAAAAATCAAGTCCACATTCTACAAAATTGGAAGCTAGTCAGCATTATTCACTCAGTCTGACAGCCACAAATTTAAATTAGCTTTTACTAATTCACTGAAAAATTTAGGATATATCTCAGTTTCTTGAATGAAGGCCTGCATACTCTATGCAGGAAAGAAGAAAGCAAAATATTTGAGGCACTCACATGAGACTCATTAAAAGCTACCATCACCCACATGAAAGGAAAATAATGAAACTCAACACCATCATTAATAAGATACATATACTAATGGAAACACAAATTTCCACTTCGCTCTGTCTCACAAGTACTAAAATCTTCTTGGCATTCAAAACTCATGTCAGTATTTTCAGAATTTGCCCAATTCATTCTGCTCTACCCACCACAGATATTTTCAGTGAACACATCTCTGTACAGCCATCTTGCTCTTCCTTGAATGTAGAACAACCAAGTACATATATCCAGACTTAGCCTTCCTGTAGATTTTATCATGGTTATGCAACTTTTCAGCTGTTGTTTGAATTAATTATTTACATGCTTGTGATGATCTCGCATCATAAGTAATGCCAACTATACCACACTTAATTTATTGCTCTTGGTTATGCAAAATTTGGTTACTTTTGTTTAAGTCCGACATATTACAAAACCATCTCAAATAGCTATTCATATTATTTCACGCATGCAAGAGCCAAGTACCCAAACATTATCCATGAACCTCTCAAAGAAATCATTCGGTACAATATCAAATTTGTCATGTGTCATAATTTTCAAGTATTTAGACTAAAATGATAGTATAAAAGTTCTTACATTATTAGGCTTCTTTTATTGTTTCCTTGACCTGGACCTTAACCATTTACTAGCTACGTGATATTCCAGGAACCTCCCAAATCAACCACTTGTTCCAACATCAGATTTGGTATAATTTCTAACTTGATAGTAGTACTAATGTTTCTTCCATTGTGCAACTTTTGATAATGTTTCCTACAAGCACCAAGCAAACTAAATGACAGGTGGCAACAGCTGTATTAATTAAATCAGGTGATATAAAATTAAACATGAAAAAAATTCTGCATACAACTCACATCATCATTACAATAGTCAGGGTGACTTTCTGCTATCAAATTTGAACCATTCCTGTGTGACTCTTTCCGATCACCGAGATTACACTTCAGATTACCATTCCGCAGCCCATCAAGACCATTGCCAAGGTTTTTTGCATAAGCAGCTTCAGCAAACCTACCACTCGCATCATTTGGGTCATTGATCACACTTCCACCTTCAGAAATGTTGTCAGCATCAACATTGGCAGCATGAAGCTTTTCAATCTCCAATCTCAGTATGCCTTTCACAGGCTTGTGCATCTTCCTTTTAGGGTCCTAAGAAAGTAATAGAAGAAAAAATATTAAAAAAGAAGAAAAGATAGCATAGGGATAATTAAGTGTCAGTTTTACAGATACAAAATGCAGAAATGTGTATCATCTGCGAACCACCAATTATAAGTCACAGCGACTTGAAAGATATGTATTTGCAATCAAGGTTTTACATCCCAGCAGGATGGGGGGTGTCCCGGTCATCCCGTCCCATCCAATTCCTATGAGAAAACAGGACCGGGACAGGCTTGGAACACTGAAAACCCTCCATGCAGGTAGAGAAGAAGAAACAAGAAAGAAAGGAAAGAAAGATAAAGAAAAGGAAAAAATACAAGGAAAGAAGAAGAAAAATGAAAAAAAAAAAAGAGAAGGAAAAAGAAAGGGAAAAAAAGGAAGGTAGAGGAAAAGCAAAAAAGAAAGAATAAAAGGAAAAAAAAAGAGAAAAAGGAAGAAAAAAAGAAAAGATAAAGGAGAGAAAGATAAAGGACATCCATTGGGATGTATGATCGGAACTGCTGTCGGGATGGGATGGGACAGCGGGACATCCCATTCCATGGAGAAATCGGGACATCTTTATCCCATGGGATTTAAAACCTTGTTTGCAATATCTTTCTGTCCTTTTCAAAGCTTGTAGATTAACAATAACATAAAACTTCAAATGCTCAACCACGGAATCCACCAGAATCCATCATGTTGATTTAGCAAGCAAAACTGTTTCAAACAACCCTTTCAGATTAGATCTATCAACAAAAGTAAAATTTTCAAAATGCACAAATGTAAAGGTCTTGGAATGCAGAACAATCACACAAATAGATGGATAGAGGCACTTATATGTTATCATCTAAAAAGAATAGCTAAAGAAATATCTTGCACACATTTTATGGTAATAACAAGGCCGAACCCTCTAAAGCCACATGAGAAATGGAGAAATTAAGAATGCATATAGAGAAGACCAATATCAATTTGAACACTATAGAAGTCATTAAAGAGATTAGGCAATGAAAGAAACAAGAGAATTTATAATCAAACTTAAATATGGAGTACTTAATTTGTGTGTGTGAGTATTGCTTGCAGAATAACTACCACAAAACATGATAAGCATTAAATTGGTTAATATGACTGTTAATAATGCAATCACCCTTTTCATTTTTTATATATACAGAGCATAGATATAGAAACCAGACTAGCGACCAACCTGACCAAAGGTCTGGGCCACCAGGTCATTGGTCCCGTCAGGTCGTACATCGGACCAGATTATAATTAAAAATATTTTTAAAATTTAAAATTTAATATCTACACACAAATATGGATAACTATTTACAATATTTCTGCTTTTGACAAAAACTACCAATAACTTTTTACATTAAATACTAAGCTTTGTAACAAATTGATATACATTCTACACTACCCTTTAGTTGCAGCATAAATAGAATAATCAAAATTCACTTAGTTTTTTAAAAAATAAAAGTAAAGTTGTATATAATGCACAAAGTATGTAAAATTTGATATTTTATTTTTAAAATTAAAGTTTTAAAAGCATGCAATGCATAAGATCAAGCGTACATATTTTTCCCTTAGTTTTGCATCAAAAAGAAAAGAAATGTTTATTTTTTTGTTTTTCATAGGAAAGAAATGATTAGTAGGAGCAAGTAAACATCTTTTGGAAAACAAATACAGTTTACATTGCTTGATAAATTGTTGAAAACAAATTTTTGTATTTCTAGTTGAGAGCTCCTGAAGAAGCCTTGATCATGGGTTGAATTCCTGTCTCAGACTGCATTTGTCAAAATTTTCCTCTGTTGCAGACCGGTGCACTCAATTTCGACTGCACGGTTCATCGGTTTTCTCAGAAAACTAGCAACGTCAGCAGGATTCATGTGGTTCGACAGCATTTCCAGGCCTGCATGAAAATGGGACCAGCAAGGGGTCTGGTTTGCCAGTTTTCTGGTCAGACAGACTGGTCCAGTCCGATTTTTATAACTACAATACAGGATACACTGCACCCCTAATGATCACAAAACAATAAAATATACTATTGTACAAGTAAAAATGAGATATGATCATTATATGCCGTAAATTCATATTGACCAAAAAACTTATCTGACTAACAAAACCAGAAGATGATATTGAATTGACCATCACCTGAAGTGATTCCTCTGTGTAGCTTTCTTTGACCTTATTTAAGTTTGATATCTCAACAACAACTGAGCTTCTGCTTGAATATTGGGCCAATTTGCCATCCAAATTGATTTTGGAAAGAGGTTCCACAACACTATCTTGAGAGCTTGAGGCAGAGATGCTGGGAGTGAGTGGGCTGCTGGGAGAGGCAGCACCACCAGCAGATGCAACATTGTTATTTTCAAATAGCGGAATCATAGCCCATGCAAACGATTCTCTGCAGGGCATAATTCGAGACCAAACTTGCAGCCTTTGTTTTTCCCTCTCAGTCAAGTGCACCTAGAATGCCAAAAAAACTTATATGCTTCGATTCAAAGATATTGCACACCAGAAAGATCATCAAAAGAAATCAGAAAAAGATGAAGACACAAATGTTATTAGAATAATGAAATCCAGAATTATGTTACAAATAAGATCTGCATCTTCTCACATGAATAAGATTTTATATGTTACAAATAATGAAATGCCTTACAAGATGTATCAAAGATGAATAATAGACTCTCATTAATTGTCTCAAATAATTAAAAAGAAATTTAAACAAGATAAACCTTTTCTTCTTCAAGAACAGCAGTAAAATACAAAGCCTGGACAAAATAAACCTTGACTTACAGGTTCTTTGCGAGAATAAACAGATGGAGTAATCCCCCCTTCTTCTGTAGCAGGTTTCTCCAGCTGAACGAGGAGGCAAACTGATGCAGATGGAGTATCTAAGGAGAAAATACCCCGATGTTCTGAAGAAACATTAGCCTATAGAGGGACAAATGAAGAAATCAGTTTTTTTTTTTTTTTTTGGCAAAGGGAAAAAGAGTATGACAGGGAGCCCAAACATGGTAAAAAACCAGCATAAGGCTGCATCGGTTTATTTTAACAATAAGTTCACAAAACTTTATTTAAAAAAATAGCCAAATAACATCTGAAACAAGTTACCCATCTTACATCCTGCAGTTCTGTTGGTAGAACACGAAAATAGAAGTCTTCTGACAATTTTTCCCTCCTCTCTCTATTATACAAGCAAATTGTACCATAAAAGGGCTCTACAAGATAAATAGCCAAAAGATCGGCATATTTAGAATCAGAATCATTAAAAATGCGAGCCAAGAAACATATATCTATTAGTAGCAGTGGCACAAATTATGGAACATCAAAAATGATAATTGGCACACGACACTCACCGACTAATCCAGCTTGAAATGACAAGGACAAAACCTTCACTGTGATATTCAGGCCACTGAGATCCATGATTAGAAGTTAAGCAACCAAAGGAAGAGTCAGAAGCAATAAAGCTCGAACACAAGAAGCAGCTAAGCAAAATCATGGACGACTCTTAGCAGCGATGAAAAAGTATTTCTATGAAGTTATCTAAACCTTTTATGTTGTGTTGGAAGAGTTTCTGGAGTCCTTTGTCCAAAAATCAGCAACCTCTCATTTTCCCAGTCAAATACTGGCTCATATGCCGGCAATGGAGACTCACCAAAATGCTGGAAAAATATTGAAAACCATTATCCACCAGATATTTACTGATCAAAAGAATTAAAAGAGAGAAAGAATGACATATAACATGCACAACGCCCATGATAGAAATTCTATCAGAAGGCTCGAGTTCTAACAAGCCAATGCAGGTAAAGGTAAAAGAAGAAAAAAATAACAATGCATACTGTGACTCTTGTTTCCATTTCCTTCAAAATGAAGATAAAAAAGACCTCAAAACTACATCAGACAGAAAGACACAAAAGACCACCAATAACAAGGTATAAAGGAGAATTTATAAGACAGCATTTTTCCAAATGAAAAAAAAAAAAAAAAAAAAGAGAGAGAGAGGATGCTTCCAAAACCTTCATATACAGCAGCTAAAATCAAACTATGGCCTCTAGATTTCCATATATCCACTGACATGGTTGCTCCTTAACTAATATATGAAGAAAAATTACACATTATAAAGCCTAGTTTAACAGCAGAAACCCTGATATCTAATTGCTTAAAGCTACGACAGAAGCACATATGACACTTTTCCATACATATCCATGTAAAATAGCACTTCATTTGCATCTCTCAGTAAATGAGTAACTCCTGATATGCATGGCTGGCCATAAGCATGCCTCAGACTAACATGAACAGGACATATAGGACTTTGCAACATAACTGCAAAAATAGACCACAATCATTTAGCTGACAAATATGATAGATCTGAAGGATTTAAATATCTCACTCATTTAAAATTGCATTATACAAGATGATCAGTCGGGAAAGAAGCATAGAAAAATATTGCCTAGACATGATAAAATTGTACTTCAACAATATGCATATCCATAAGCTTTCTTAACATGTAAATGTTTGTGCACAAAAGCCACAAATACAGATGTACGTATGCAGGTTATCAAGCATATCTTCCCGCTATGCTGCACCAAAAATCTTCATAAAAAGTTTTAGCAAGTACCATATTTAAACTTTTGGAAGATGAAATGTAGGAGCCGGTCTCAGGTATGTGCCTTCCTGAGGTACTAGGGATATCATCATTAATAGCATCTTCAGTCTTAGAATGCCTTGCACTAGCAAGGTGCATCTCTGTGGCACAAAAAAATTGATATACATCAATGGATCCATTTTCACACCAAAATAAATCATAATAAAATGATTCAGTACGATACTATCACCTGTTTCAATATCAGTATCAGGTCCTTCAAAAATTTGACTTTGAAAAGATGATGATGCAACAGTTTCGTAGTGCCCATACTTGGTTTCATCCTTCACCCAATCAGCCTTATAGCATTGTACTAACTCATTTAGATGTGGCCATTGATCCAAATTTTCATTCAGCTGAACGCACAAAAAAATAAATAAAATAAAATATTAGCATTTGCATATTCAAAAGTGTGGGCATTTCAAACATACAAGAGCAGGGAAGAACAAAAATATCAACAACCACATCACAAGATTTTATAACTAATTAACTTAATTCAACAACCCTACCATAGATTTCATGTGACTAGTTTACTTGGATAAGCATTCAATATTTATGCTAGTACGCACATAATTTTCCTACAAAATAAGATCAAGTGTAATCAATCTTAGCAGCATTCCAAGATTAACAAGCTAACTAATATGGGTTGTTCACACCAATCAATGTTGGAAAACACCCAGTCTACATTAGACATTAAATAAGTCTCCAATTTCTTTCTCATATAATCATAAGCCATATAATATATGAAATAGAACTGTTAGGCATTAGCAACAAAATGTGTCTTCAAGATCTCATTATTACACTGGATTGCTAATGTGATGGTTTTGTAAATTAATGAAATCCAAAAATATTATGCAGCCAACAGCAACTGTCAGTTACATGTAACATCATCAACACAAGCAGGTGACAATTTATGGTCTGGAGTTCTATTAAAGGATGTAATCATTTGGAGTATGTGACAGACATCCAAACAGCTGCCACCAAGGGTGGTGAGGTTCTGAGGCATGAATGGCTAAGCTTCCCTGTAGGCTTATCCGATCACTACAATCCTGAAATCATCCCTATAGACTGTCGATCCACTCCCAAATTCTGATTTGGTGTATAAGAGAGGAATGATATGAACCATATGATTTGACATGCACATTATTTTTATAGAAATTTAAACATTAAAAGAAGACAATTCTTCTTCATCCTTGAAACCAGTCAAAGGAAACAAGACAAGAAATCTAGCATAAACAATTAAGTTACCCTAACTGCCTGCTACTTGTAGAGAACTCAATCAAAATAACAGCATATAAAGAAAATCATTTTCTATAACTTACTCTTTTAATAGTAAGATCAATCATAAATGAAATAATTATTTACTTACTTCAAAAATAGAGAATGATATATTTACTTAATATCATGTATACAAAGCAGACACCACTAAACCATTGCATATGAAAAAAGCAAGCATTCCTGTGCCTGTTGCTGAGTTTTTTATGTATTCCATGCAGACACATTTCTGGCCCTACAGTTTTCAAGAACAATAAGCATTAGATTAACTGTATTATAGTCAGTTCTATAATGCTGAACTCGGTTGTCATCATAAGTTTTGACTTGATAATGCAAATATTCATTGGCTTAAATGATATAGTCAAGTAAAACCCTTTAAACTGGTTAGTAAGCACAATGAGAAGGTTGTTTAGGATGGAAGCCCTCTTTGTAGCAAACATGCATCATCCATTAAAAAAGGTATTTAGCAGTGGAAATAATTCTAATAATAACTCCAAATTTAATTATGAAAAGAATAAACAAACCAATGGGTCCAGGTCTGAATAAGTAGCCCATTGGCGCATTATCCTTCCAAAACGTTGCCCATTGCACGATGCGTAATCTTCCATTGCCTGGATCAACATTTATGAAATATTTAGTAATGTACAGATGAGATCATAAGAGGTCTGAAATTACAGTTTCTAATACAAAAATATTACTCAAACCAAAGATATCAAAATAATAAGAATGCACTTTAACCATATTTATTTGTTGTTGAACTATCAGGGACTAAAGATTTAATCCCAGCTTCTTACAAAAGCATTGCTAATAATACTGATGCAGGCATCAGCTGCTTTCAAGATTACCAAAATGCAATAACGCAAGTCCTGTTATTTGACTAAGAAGTAACAAGCAGAATGTACAATCTATCCATGTTGCAAGAGCATGGTTTAGCGAACATGGTTGATGGTATTTTTTAATCAAAAGTGTGAAATGAAAAACATTTAAAATGCACCATCTACCTTGCAAAAATACCAATTTAAATAAACCGAGAATTTATAAAGCAGCTAAAAATCTGGTTCCCCATTGAGCATGCACATCATAGAAATATTCAACATAACGCAGGAAGTTGGGAGCAGTGTAGTACTGAACAAAAGGCTGACTGAATGTCATATAGTAGGTAGAGAAAAAAGAAAAACAATAAGCGACTACTGGTTAAGAGCCCACTGCCTTCATTAACAGTCCCAGAAATCTTGGACCAAGACCAAGTATTTTCATCCATAAAGAAACTATCCCTCAAGGGCAACATTTGTTACTAACATTATGGTTTATCTTTCTGCTTCCTGAAAGATTTCCCTTTTTTTTTTTTTAAGATACACTTGATGATAAGTCCATCAAGAAAGAAAGCAGTATAAATATGAAACAGAGAAACAACAAGACTAACCTGAGAGGCTAGGATGTCAATTGAAAAAGCCTGCAGTGAGAATGTTTTCACAAATGTTCTAACATATGATGGAGAACAAGAAGTTAAGATGTCCAACATGCTTAGCATTCAGCTTACACCAAAGATATTAGCAAAAGAACATGAAGCTACTCATACAGGGTGAGATAAGCAGGGAATGGATTCATTATTCGATGCTATCATTGCATAGTCTAAAGCAAATTAGTTGAATAGTGTTATGGTTGCGCAGATGAGACAGGTCTCTGGTTGCAACATGTCAGTATGTCAGACATTCAACATTCATACTGAAAGGGTTTGTACAATTTGAAATAAATCAAATACAAAGAATCACTCTGTATTTCAATTCAGTTATTTGGTTTATGATATGTGCTGGCTATTAGACAGTAATGGCTATATAATCAAAGAGAAGTTGAAAGTTTTACTCATCATCTGCTCTTTAGCTAAATATGGTTGCCGTGCTATTTTAGGAAGTTATATTAAGGGACTAAATTCCCTAATTGATCATTTGTCCTCTATTATTGGGCTTTTAATACCCATATGGCTTTATGAAAGAAAACTACTTTAAGCAGAAAGGTGCATTGCCCAGTAGCAGCTAGTTTTACTCATAGTTCAGAGTACTAAAAGTTTCTCTTACAGTCAGTTTTCGTAAATTCTGAGTTGCATGTTCTGTGGCAAAGAACCAAAACTTTATTTGAGAGATTGCAGATTTTACCTTTCTAGGACTTTATCTAATTACAGAATAGGCATGCGGATCTGTATATTTTCCATATATTGTAGCTTCTCTTTTCAGCCTTTCTCCTAAAAACCAGGAATATCCATGAGTCCATCCCTCTAATAGTCACCTGTGGACTCATCCAAACAGAGTATTTGACAACCCTGTTGCAGGAATGATATGTCTGCTAATGATTGCTCTTGATCCAGTCATATGCCAATTGCAGCCAAGATGTGCTGGGGTCGGCATTGGTCCCAGCCGCCATAGGAACCAGTTCTCAAGGAGTCATCATATTAAATATGTTTATTGCACTTCAAGATCAGCATTGCCTAAAGATAAATGATATCGGGCATTTGCAGTGTCAATAGCAACATGTTAAGAATTAGGATGACTTGGAAGTCAATAGACAGTACCCAATCTTTCAGATATCTTATATCCTTAACCATGGATCGGCACAGATCTTCAAAGAACCATCCAAAAAGTTGCATAAAAAAAACCTGTGCTTTGGAGAATATGCACAACTATCCGATGGTGTCTGATACACCTGTCTTAATTTTGATGTTTGTTTTTAAAAAGCAAGGCCTTAGAGTATTTAAATATAGCCACAATGAGGTGAAATAACAGAGACACAACTAAACTGTAGAGATTAGTAGTTGAAGTGGCAACATAATGCTTACCATTGGAGCTAGAGTATATTTATTTCAAATTCTAGATGTTGCACTGCATTGGGATGACAATTTAGATGTCCTACGATGACAAAAATCATGATGTCGGTCATACATCTCCCGCTTGTGGCTTTGAACCTGTTACATAATCAGAATATATGGGTACATGATTTTTTTTTTTTTGGTTTAATTTGTCTCCAGTGTGATATTAGGACTTGGTCTAAAGCTAGAACAACCTATATTTCAAATGTTCCCATAATGAAATGAATGTACATATCAAGATGTTTATTGACCATGGCTGCAAATGCATATACAAGTACAATGAAATATGCATCCTTGTATCCATATATTGCAAATCTTTCATGTTCGCTACATGCATTTGAATCAATTCTCGAGGCAATGTCAATCATCTAACACTAAACAACAAAAACATCTCCGACATCTAGTACTAGGTAACTACTTCAAGAAATCGTACTTAACAATGTGTTTCTTGCACACAGAGACATCCTGAGAAACTTCCCCCTAGTTATACTCCAAAATTCCTTCAAAAAGCAACACAGGTTCTTCTTTTCCTTATTTCAAAGCCTAATCTTGATAGTAAAGGTAAAACAACACAAATTTCAAATGTACCCATAATGAAATGCATCTACATCTCAAGATGCTTATCGACCATGGCTGCAAATGCGTATACAAGTACAATAAAATGTGTCTTTTGTATCCATATATTGCAAATCTTTCTTGCCAAGCACATGCATTTGCATCAATTCTCAAGGCCACGTCAATCATCTAACACCAAACAACACAAACATCCCCTACATCCAGTACTAGGTAACTAATTCAAGAATCATACTTAACAACACGTTGCTTGCACATAGATACATCTTGAGAAACTTCTTGGTACCCTCTAGTGATACTCCAAAATTCCTTCAATAAGCAACACAGGTTCTTCTCTTCGTTATGTCAAAGACTAATGTTCATAGCAAAGCTAAAACAACACAAATTTCAAATGTACCCATAACAAAATCCATGTACATATCAAGATGTTTAATGACCATGGCTGCAAATGCATATACAAGTACAATGAAATATTTGTCTTAGTATCCATACATTGCAAATCTTTCATGCCCAGTACATGCATTTGCATCACTTCTCAAGGCCATGTCAAGCATCTAACACCAAACAACACCAACATCTACTACATCCAGTACCAGGTCAACATGTTACTTGCATATAGAGACATCTTGAGCAACTTCTTGGTACTCACCATCTAGTTATACTCCAAAATTCCTTCAAAATGCAACACAGGTTCTTCTCTTCCTTATTTCAAAGCCTAATCTTCATAGTAAAGCTAAAACAACACAAATTTCAAATGTATCCATAACCAAATGCATGTACATATCAAGATGTTTATTAACCATGGCTACAAATGCATATACAAGTACAATGAAATATGTGTTCTTGTAACCATATATTGCAAATCTTTCACGCCCAGTACATGCATTTGCATCAGTTCTCAAGGCCATGTCAATCATCTTAACACTAAACAACGCAAACGTGTCCTACATCCAGTACCAGGTAACTAATTCAAGAATCGTACTTAACATGTTACATGCACATAGAGCCATCTTGAGAAACTTCTTGGTTATACTCCAAAATTCCTTCAAGAAGCAACACAGGTCCTTCTCTTCCTTATTTCAAAACCTAATCTTCCTACTAAACGAAATCAAGCTTCTACCGCTAATTCATTCCCTCAATCTCCGGTAAACTACTTCAGAAAATGAACGACAAAAGTTTCAGAGTTCATAACGAGAGCAAAACCATTCCAACAAAGTCAACAACACTCAAAACTCAAAAACAATAAACAATACAACAAAAGAAAGAAAAAGAAAAAGCAGCATTCCTTTTCCCCCTTTCTTGATTTACTAGGTCAAACAGAGTCAATTCTTGAAGAAAAACATCCCGCAACTCAAACAATAGAAAAGAAAAAAGAAAAAACGGTCGCATTTTTTCCGCAAACCAGCATACATCCAAGCTCAAATAGACCATTAAAGACAGAAATCCAACAAGACAGCAAGAACGAAAGAAAGAAACCCATACCATGGTAAGCGCCTGCAAACCTGGGCTCGAGCCGAGCTTTCTTGAGCAAACGATCTCTCTAGGGCACGCAAGAACAGCAGATCACGGCAACTTCAAGATCACTGACAACCTAGAAGCCACCGATTTCTCGCATCAATCGCCGACGGCGAGCAAGAACCGGGAGCTAGGAGACGAGAGTAAAGCAATGCCCTACCCCTCGAACTCTCCGGCTGGCCTCGGAGAGGAGCGCGGGGAAGAACGGGGGAAAGGATTTGGTACAGAGAGAAAGAGAGAGGGGGATGGCAGGTGGGATGTAGCTAGAAGCGAAAAGGAATGGGAGAAGGGAAAAGAAAAGGATTTATTAGTTTGGAAAAAGAGGAGGGGAGGGGGAAAAAAAATGTCTCTCTCTGCGAGGCTCTATTTCCGTCCTTTTTCCTTTTATCTATGTAGCTATTAAATGAAATATAATCTCTTGCAAGAAAAAGAAAAGAAAAATGATCTAATAATGGCTACAAGTAGCTGTACAGTGAGGAGCGCTATAATTTATAGATTTATTTATACTTGTAAGCAAAGGAAGGGCATGGCTTTGCCTTTGCTTTTGCTTTTGCCCCCCACACCCCAGCTCTGCTGTTAATCCCTTCAAACCCCAGCAAAACCCCCCGTTCTCTCCCTGTGCCTCGGCTGAGTTGGTGACAGGGAGAGTGGGGCCCACCGTCATGTGAGAGCTCTTTCGTCCGCTTCTGTTTGTCCTTTAAACTGACGGCCATTATAACGTTTTGGCTGCCGTTGTTTACCGTTGCCGTTCCCCAAAAGCAATGTTATTAGTGTTAGTTGTAGGCTACGGGGCCCAGCCAAAGTACCAAACACTTCCATCCGGACACGAGAGGATCGGTATAGGTTGGTTCCATCCTATGTGGCGTTCGAGAATTGGTATAAATTTGGGGGAAGGACGAGTGACAGGTTGGGGTGGAGTTTTACTTTGGGTATCAGGCTTGGGTCCTAAAGTTTTTATCTTGATGTTATTATGCCCGTATACAATGATTGATGGGTGGTAAGATAATGACCTTTATTCTGCGATAATGGGTTACATTACTATACAAAAGCTAGCGACTGTTTGATGCTTTTATATTGCATATCAACATCAAGCGTTTGGGGTTTTGATCTCATAATGACGGTTTTGCAAACGACTTTTTAACAAAATTGACGCCGTCAATTTCGTTATAACGGTGTGACTAGCGGCGACCTATGGGTGTTTCACCTTGGTCTGGAGCAAGTCAAGCCGGTTCGGCAATTGACCCCAACGAGAACGGGGAGCGACTTTGAAGAAAGGTGAACACGGAGCTCCGGTTCGGGCAATGAGTCGTCGGCGGTTCAGACCGGGGGCGGGTCTCCCGGAGATTCTTTTATGGAGACATATGTGTGTCAGTTCTGAAGACAGCGTCAGTTTTCAAAAGAAAAGTTTGCGAAAACTCGTACGGCGGCAATACACGAAAAGCAAGGAGTTTTCAAAATTAAGTAAATTAATATCAAATATTAGAATGATAATGAATAGTTGATTCTGTGTCTCCGCGCTTGCATTTTTTTTTTCTTTTCTTTTCTTTTTTTGGCCTTTTTAACAAACCCGTGAGCCATACACGTGACTCGGGCTGGGTTTCCCAGTTCCTCTTGGCCGGTATGTAAACTTTTTTATTTTTTTGGGTAAATAGTATTTAACTTTGTGGAGGAGAAAGGCTGGTGGCAAATGGCAATCATGCTTTTGGTTACGCCGTTATGGTCACACTAACAACCCTGGTTGAAATCATTGTAGACAGTTGGAATACTATGATGTAGATGATGGGTGCAAAGTTGTTTTATAGTGGATTGAGCTCAGATGGTTTCTACTGGAATCCATCTTTTTGCATGATCAGAGCTGTGTATGCATAGATTATATTCACACTTTGATTGGAAGTTTGAGGAAAAAAAATATATATATATATAATGAAGAAAAAAAATATATTTTTTTAAAATTTTTTTAATTAAGAATTTAAAAAATATATTTTTTTCTTCTTTATTGAAAAAAAAAGAAAAAAATATTATAATATTATTTTAATATTATATTCTTAAAAAAATTTAATAAATTTAAAAAAAATTAAAAAATTTACTTTTTTATTTTTATTAATTTTTTCCATCCATGAAAATCTTAATAAGATGGGAGATTTAAATGAGATATTTGAAATAAGCTTTAGAATTGAAATATAATATTAATATTATTCTTTATGATTAAAGAGATAAAATGAAAATTATAAAAGATTCACTTACTTTCAATTTCTTTCTCTTCAATTCCACTCGATTTGAAGGAAAAAAAAATTATGAATTTGAGAGGATTTGTATTCCCTCCGTTTCTCTCTTTTTTTTCTATTTATTTTATATAAAAATTTTCGATCAAAAGAAAGTAATAATTTTCTCTCCTATTCTTTTCTTTTCTCTCGTATCCTTCTCTCCCAACCAAAAGGTAACAGAATTTCACTCAATTAAAAATTTGAGATCATTATGTTACGATACCAAACAAATAGGTAGTTATCAAATATTTCCAATAAAAAAATATATGAACAATGGGTGGAATGGAGATAATGTACATATGCACGAGTTTTTGCGTTGCAAAAGATGCATCATAGAAGATCTCATTTCTATGATATCTAGCAAGATCCAAAGCTAACTAAAGTTTTCTAAATTTTAATTAAGTATTTCAAATTTGCCTTAAAATTACAACATAAGATGTAACCTCCAAAGACGTCAGATGTTCAGATTTAGCATCATTTCAACAAACAAGCTTGAAAGGTGTAACATGGGAATAAACAAATTATGCCGGCATGATATTTTCTCCTCTTTTCTGCTTTTTATGATCACATAATCTCTCTCTATATTTTGTGGCAATATCTATCCTTTGCGTAGCAAGTTATTAGGTTATAATTATCATAAAAAAATATTTTCTACGTAAATCAAAAGGCAGCGGGTGATATGTCATCATTATATTAAATCAAATATGTTTTTCCCAAAAAAACATATATATTTTTATTGTAAAGCGAGAGACCTGGAACCTTTTCTTCAACAAGAGTCATCACCATGTGATTAAGATTCCCTTTTTAAAGACACGGTCTTTCAAGCATCTCAATAGTGTCCTAGGGACCTAGGACATGTTTGCCTGCCACGACTAGCGAAAAGTGAAAGAAGTCAGCTCAGCAAGATTAACTTCTGCATGTCTTGTTCTGGGGAAAGTGGCGATCTAATCTATACTTTGATTGTTCAGGAAAAAAAAAAAAAAAAAAAAAAAAAAAAAAAAAAAAGCCTAAGTGAGTTTGGCTAGAAGTATTCCGGGATCACAACAACTCAGTGCCTGCATTTTAAGTTTTAACCACCTACTTAGACAATTTAGCACGGGCTTTGATTGCTGAAAAGTCCAAAAAAGGGGAATAAAATCTAATTGTTTCTCTCGTTCCCTTGCGCCGCAGATCCTCTTTGTTAGAGTTGAATTGGAGAAGCTATCCATGCATTGTGGGGTGGCTATGAGCTGGTGATTTTTTTTTTTTTTTCTGGTGGGGGGGACAAAAGGGAGGAAGAAGAGGCCCACCCAAATAACGTCGGGAAGAAGCAAATGGAATCAGTACACAATGGTGATCTACAGAACATCGACTTATTCAGACCAGACTGAGCTAGCTTAATAAATGCATTTTTGGGGTCCGAACCCAATCATAGCACTTATAACACATGCAATGGCTATCAGTTCCCAGCTGTTTCCATGTTTATAACCAAACAATGGGATAATTGTTTTGACAGTCATCATGACACTATAATGGTTTATATTTCAAAAAAAAAAAGATGTACAGTGTATTCAAGGACCATCATCCTTGGTTTAAAATGATGACCACCATTAAGGCTTTGCTGGAACTTCTTTAACCATAAACACATTTAAGAGCCAATGATTAGTGAATTTTATAAAAGAACTGTGACCATTGTGATAGCATAAAGAAATAAATCATGATCAAAGTGTCAAGGTGCTCCCTTTCTTAGAAAGGGAATTCCATTACTTACACATTCACCTCTTTCCTTGCAATGCAACTTGCCAGTCCAAGATACTGCATGCTTGCCTCGCAGACTTGCACAGGACAGCTACCCTTTTAAATCCCTGATCAAGCCCTAAGAGTTCATAGGGCTGACAAAATATATCCCTTGATCCTTTTGTCACTACAATTCTCTGTTCTTGGTTCCAGGAGTTCTGGCCAGCAAGGGAGCTTCCTCCCCCTCCTCGCCATCAACTTGCTGTCGACTGTTGCTTTCACTGAAACAGCATCCAAGATGTCAGAAGATATTGGGTTGGTGTTTGGAGCTCTTCTATCATCTGCAGTAGATGACTGGGTTCGGCTTCAAAGCTTCTGCTTAATTGAATCAAAGGATCAACTACATTAACCTTCAAAAAACCAAAAAAAGGGTGAAAAAAAATCAACACCACTAATAATAAGCAAGCAAAAGTGGCTTTAGAAAGTGAATTGAATAGGGATAACAACAGATTCAACTTTACAACTAATTGTTATATGCTGCCCTACCAGTTCTATCTCTTCCTAATAAAATCTGCTCATGTTCCTGGCTTTTCCTCTCCATTTCAATCTCACTGGACTGGTCGGTTGGCCTTTGTTCACCATTTTTTCCACCTCCAATGTTTCAGCTGAAAAAGTTTGCATTTGTTTTGACTCTCCTATTTATATCCATCTCATCATTTGATTGTTGAATTCTTTGTTAAACAGCAAAAGAATAGCCTTGTGATCTGAGCTCTTTGATCTTCCATTTTGAATTGGTCTCTGACCTTGCTTGTACTTCGCTCGCAGAAAATACAAACAGGAAAATTTGATCAGGATCAATATAACATGGATAAAAAGCAACATCTATAAGAATAAGAACGTGAAATAAATGCATCTGGCTTAAGATGAGCAAAAAAATATGATGTTAAAATTTTCAAACAGTTGAAAAACAATGAACAAATTTCACAGTGCTAGCTTTATCATTCTATTTGGTGATATCTAACCATAATATATAATATAACTCAAAACCAAAACAAATGAAGTATCCGATCTTCCAGAAAGGGAGAAGAGCAAATATATTATCCCAAGACTGCATGTACATCGTGATTTTTCTCCTCCATTCCATCGCTTTTCCTCAGGTGGTGGGCCTTCTTTACAAGACAGAAATAAAAAGATACTAATAGGGGGATTCTTGCTACTTCATGCAATACAGGCAAAACTTCCATTATCTTATTCCCTATCTTAATTCTTGTGATGTATGATAAATTGATCCAAAACTGAACATATTTTACTGTCAACATGAGCATTTGAGTGCTCATACTTTTGCTGGAGCAGCCTATAACCGTGGCATGATCATCCTACGGCACACTGAAGCTTATGAACAAAAGAATCAGGATTGAATATATCAATTGAATGCAAGATTGTAATGGGAAGAATAGCTGGATACATCTCCGTATGTCTGAAGGATCTCTCCCATGCATTTTTTATCAAAGGATCATGATCACAGGTTATCTGCAAAAAGGTCAGCTTGCAGTTGTGCAGCATTTGTTGAGGTTAGGAGCACATCAGACTCAATCAGCAAAAGCCTCATCATCTTTTCATTCAATGCTGATGTGCACACTAGACTTGGAAATGAAGGGTGTCGGATTCAGCTACCAGCAGACAAAACACTGATTTGTTTCCTCCTTTCCTCTTTGCTAGGAAGTTTCACCTAAAACAATTATAGCTTTGCTATGCTAAGGATGATATTTCTGAGCATCTTAACAAATACGAATTCTTGTTTGATTACATACTATAATAAATTCATTTGAGGACAAATTTCCTACATTTCTTCCCTTTTATTTGGAGGAGAAACAAATGACTAGCAGGGCCTGCACGCCACACACAAAACATCTGTCAGTCTGATAGTAGACAACATATCCAGTGTCACTAATGTCGTGATCCTGCCTCAAACTATCTGTTAGGATGTCAAATAGGTGAAATGACATAGGAACAGATTTCTCAGATCCCCCATGGTACTTTCCGAGCACCGGATTTGCTGCCTCAGTCCGATACATCAATACAAGGTTTATGAGTAATTACAAGTAGCATTTTGCTCATTCATCTTTCTGCAGAATGTTGAAGAAAAGGTAACAAGTCGGTGCTACCCACAGCTTCCACTAGATGGCAATTTGGTATCTGCAGGAACAGGTGATGTATCACGAGTCCCATATCATGGTGGATGTTGTGGATCCATCCATAATCCTGTTCTAGTGCTGTCAGTCCTCCACTGAGATAACTCCATTCCTAGAGCAAAAGAAAAGCAAAGAAGCCCAGCACAAATATCCACCCACGTCTTCCAGATATATGAGTATTTGAGACTACTTTATTTTCTGTAACTCAACAGAGGAAAAGGAACATATGTATGAAGTGATTTTACATGTGTTTCTTGCATTAGTTTGTCTGGAACAAATTGACAGAAATAATTAATGAAGAAGCCCCCAAAAAACATTTAGAAAAAAAACATGCATTTTCCATATAAAAAGTGCAGAAACCAATTTCCCATACACAGCACGATGAATGCTCAACTTTAAGATGATTATAAATTAAGCTCCTCAATACGATAGTTGTTTTTCTTAATGGTTGGAGATTGACAGATGCACATCAGAGAGGAGGACATATATATGATTTTACACCTTTCCATAATACGAGGGAAGTTTCTCATCATGCCTGTGATGATGCAAGTATGTCATAAACTCCAACAACAAAATGAATATCTGCATTTGAAACCACAATTATTACAAAATTCACAATCAAAAACGCATGAATGCTTTCAGTAACAATAGACATAATCAAAAGAGCTAATAGACATACCAAATAGGGAATTCATACAGTTTAGTCATTGGGACAAGGTCAAATTTACATGTTAATCCTGCATGCACCACCACCATACCTGACCAGCAAACTGTTGATGTTATCACATCCTTTTATTTGGAACAAATAGATCACTATCTGGATGGAAGTGTGAACCTCTCTTCCCTGGACTCCACTGTAAATCAACATATAGATTAAGAATTTAGCCAAGGGTGCGTTTGGTTAGCCATTAAAAAAGTACTGTTTTTGCTTTTTGATTTTTAAAAAGCAAAAATAAAAAAGCAATGTTTGGTAACACCATGAAAAGCAAAAAGCAAAAATCAAAAAAAAAAAAAAATCATTGCTTTATATGCAAAGCAAAAATTTTTTGCTTTCCAAAACTTGCTTTTCTACTTTTTTTGCTTCCGCACATCTAAAACGCCAAACCAAAAAGTAAAAAGCCCGAATCCTTCTTCCTCGTCGAGTTCTTCACCTCCCTATCTTCTTCTCCCTCCCTTCCTGAATCCTTCTCCCTCGTCGAGCTCTTCATCTGCCATCCCCAAACATTGCTTTTTGCTTTATAGCAACGTAGTTACCAAACATACTTTTTATTTTTTTGCTTTTATTCAATAGAAAAAATCAAAAAAAATAAAAAGTATTTTTTAAAAATCAAAAATCAAAAAGTGTAACCAAACGCACCCTAAATTGAAATCCTCAGGGTCCATAGTTGATCCCATTGAAGCGTGGCTGTGTGGGTGCTCACCAGGTAAAAGGGGTATTCAAGCATGGGGAAAGGCAAGGTGAAACGAAGAATCCGAGTTACGGAATCCAAACTCCTATATAACTTCTCAGATAACTACAAGTGATCCAAAATGATAAAAACACATCATCTTCAAAATGCTTGAGAAAAATAACAATCAATCCATAGGTCAAGCAGGTGCAAGCGATTAACAGGGTGCCATAACTCAGCATTCTCAACATGCCCATGGTTCTGGTGATGAGTCCTGCGACTAATCCTCCTGCAGAGATTAGCAGTATTACCCCAATATTAATCAGACAGACAAAGAGACAATAAGCAATGTCTTCTACTTCACTGAAATTCAACTGCCCTCTATAGCTGAGATTGGGAACAGGGACATACCAGTGATGTTAAGGCAGAATGGAGAAATAGAAAATACCCAACCACACTGTTCGGCTTTGAATTGCTTGAAAAACTACCATGCCCACTGCTAAAGATTCAATTTTTATACAAAAACAAAGCAAATTTGGCTTCACCTCCTACAAAACCTGAAGGGTTTCACCACCATGAACCATGAGATATAGAAGAAAATTAAGGATTGATTGGACAAACTGGAAGAAAGCAGTTGATTCGGCATTCTTTGAGATGTTGATGGCCTGCATATGAAGTGTTCATCTTCAGTTATACAACAACATAATGAAATCACAATTTTTTAACTATATCAATTGCTCAGTTTCGGATTGAATGCAAAGATACGATTGGCAATGCACATATATTTGTTGTAATTTTTTGGATTGAAATTTGTATTCAGAAGGAGAATTAACAGCAGTCTCACAGATAAATATGTTACTAAATTTGTAACCATAAATCATATACCCAATGATTAGGATTTGATTATTAATTTCTTGAACAATTATTCATGATAAAGGTCACATCCGGTGTCCAGCTCATAATGTTAAACACTTCTTAGTGTTTAAAATTTGGAAGCTTATGGCAAAGTTAAACTAAAGTTTGTCAAATGCATTTTTATCATATTCCAATCCAAGAACAGCTTTTGTCACCTTCCTAGCCATTACCACTTTTCCATTTTGAAACAACTTTTCTATTTCATTTTACTTTTAAGAAAATTATTATATCACCAACTACAAGAATGATATTAAGAACTGCATCGTAAAAAGAGATCCATTCCTTGCTGAAAATGAACGTGGAACGATGCAATAATGCAAGTGCCTTGCACAAACATTCAAACAAGATATGCAGATGTCAGATTTTAAGAACTTATAAGAATGAAAAACCAACATTTTCTTAATTTCATAGTATACTACGGATCAAGAGCTAGTCCAAATGCCCAATCCTCAGCTATTTATGCATGCATTCTAACTATTCAGATCAACAGACCTCAAAAGAAAATCTTGTTTGATGATTGACATTTTGCTTGGAAGGCACAACTCCATGAGAGAATGAATAGAGTTAAATTCTCAGCAATTGGTGGAATAGCACAAGCTCAACCATATGATTTGGAAGAAGAAGAAAAAACTGTCAACAAATCTATTCTTTACTTCCAATGAGTTATGATGCAAGATTAATGGCAGAAATCAGATTATCACAATTTATTGTTCTCTTGAAGATACAACAAAATTTCAGCTCCCCACCCGTGCAACCTCCCCCCCCAACCACCCCCCCCCCCCCCTCCTCCCCCTTCTCCTCCTCCTCTTCCTGCTTTGTTAACATATGTACAGCAGCAATTAGACAAATAGGAACCATGCCAAAAGACATTTCCATACATGTACTGGTATTTGTATTAATCTATGCATCACATTAACAAAGTCGAAATAGTTCAGCAATTGCTCGAAGTATAAAATTATTCAGATCACATGAATTAGTTCACTTTTTTTTAAAGAAAAAAAGTAATATAATAATTGCTACAAGTTTATAATAGGAAAGAACTCATTATTCAAACATATAACAAAGCATATTAGCATATAGAAGACAAAGCACATGAAAATATTAAATATGTCATGAAATTCTGGTTCTTTCGTGAAGAAAGGAAACAAGTTATGTGTCAGGAGGTCATTGCTGTTATCAAGGTTTTGCAGAAGAGAAATTTGATGGCTGATAGAGAACAAAATTAACAAGTAAAAAGAACACCAATTAGGATATACGAAAAAAAAAGTTAGGAGACTTTCTTTTTTTTTTTGAGAGAGAGAGAGAGAGAGAGAGGAAAAACAGATATACCTGAGATTTATTTTAGCATGATTGCCAATATAGAAAGGTAAAAAGCCCATCTTCCCTTGGCAATGTCCATAAATTCGCAAAGAGTTGCAAAGGGCTAAATCAACAACATTCTCCAGAACTCAGAAGCATTGCTTTGACTACACTATTAGCCTTATGCAGTTCCCCTTTGGAACAAAGCGAAGCAATGATGGAGTAATAAGCATCAAAATCATAGCATAGTGAGTTTGCTATTAAATGTTCATAATCTTCTAGCTCATGATCCTTGTCCACCTCCTTGGATGATTTGCGACTCATATCAACCATACCTCCAATCATATATTTTGGTTTTGATTTCACATACAAGTTTCCAGGAACTTTAATCACTACTGGATAAATACCTCCTCTTGCAGAATCTATCATTTCAGCATCAGTATCCACATATCCCGATTCATGCAGCTTCTTAAGCTGTCTGTTTTCACTGTCTGATCTCCACGAGGGGAAAAACATAGATCCAACTTCGCTTAGGACAGCAATGACTTCTTGAATTCTCCCTTGGTCACATGCAAGAAACAGAAGACTTACTAATGATTCTACCTTAAGCTCATCTCCAGCTCTGTTAATTAAATTCGTGACATCTGCACACTGAAGCATGTTCCTCAATATGCTCCTTGCTTCTTCCATCCTTCCCTTAGCAAAGAGTCCTCTTATCAAGTTCAAGAAACCCAGAAAATCTGGAGAAAACCCTCTTTTTCTGTATTCACTGAAAAAACCTAGGGCGCCTTCAACGTCACCTCTTAGACAGCAGCCACTGATCACAGCACTGATTGTATAAGCATCTGGTTGCAGACAACTTCCCTCCAAATCTGAAAGAACCTTGAGTGCTTCTTCTATTAATCCAAAGCTGCAATATCCGCTTATCAATAAGTTGTAAATGCGAATATTCGGGGTGATGCCCTGATGAACCATCTTATCAAACAACTGATTTGCATCTTGCAGGAAACCTTCTTTAGATAAAGTGGCTATAAGCGTAGCATATGTAATAATTGTAGGAAGCAGACTGTTATGTTCCAAAGAGTCAAATAACCTAAATGCTTCAACTAGACATCCCTGCTGGCACAAACCATTAATCACTGAATTGTAGATAACAATGTTTGGATTCATCCCCTTCTTTCTCATTCTCGCACAAAGATCTAATGCTTTTTTGAGGTACCCTGCCTTGCAAAGTCCATCCACCACAATGGAGTAAACTACTACATCCAGAGATGCTCCATTTTCCTCAGCTTCCATCAGAAAGTTATGTGCATCCTGAATTCTACCTTCCTTCTTAAGTGCATCAACAACTGCTGTGACAACACTGACAGAAATATTCTTATTGCTTGTATAATTCAAAAACTGAATACTTTCTCGTACATTCCTCTTACAAAGGTAAAGAGACAATATATTAACTATTCTAGGTTCAAAAGTTCCATGATCTTTGATGCAATCATTCATTATCAGTTGAAAAATCTGTTTTTCTCCATCATGGAGGAGACCTTTAAGGAGTTTATAGTATGATTTGCTCATAATGACCAAACTTCTCCCTCT
The DNA here is from genome assembly GCF_000442705.2 of Elaeis guineensis. Lineage (NCBI taxonomy): Eukaryota > Viridiplantae > Streptophyta > Magnoliopsida > Arecales > Arecaceae > Elaeis > Elaeis guineensis. The sequence goes on from NC_025997.2 coordinate 12,676,555, forward strand.
AGCTAACATGTATACATCCACAGCGGCTGCAAGAGAACCTTTTGAGCATAAGAAAGCAACACTATCATTGCATATGGAAGAGAGTAACTCAGGATCTAATATCTCAACCCCTTGAATAAACTTCAAGACTCCTTCTCCATTACCTTCTCTAAAGTGGGCTCTTATCAACATCCTGTAAGTAACAGAATCAGGACTTAGGTTTCTATCCGTGAGGTCCAGGAACACTTTGACAGCCATATCTAACATATGTTCCTTACAGAGTCCTTTAATAATACAATTATGACTGGCAGCACTAGCAAATGATGAAGTTCTCCTATACTCATCAAAGACCTCCAGTGCCTTGTCGATCATTCCTTGCTTACAATAACCATCAACCATCGTACAATATGTAACAGAGTTTGCAGCCAAGCCTATGTCAGGCATTTCTTCGAACAGCTCATAAGCATCCTTGACCATTCCTGCCATCAACAAAGCCTTGATAAGTATGTTACATGTGACAACATCCATACAAATGCCTGCTTCCTCCAATCTCTTCTTTATACCCATTATACCCGCTACATTCTTTTCCTTCACATATCCATGTAACAACGCACTATATGTGAAATTGTCACTCACAAAGCCCTTCGAAAGCTCATCTGCCTTACTTGTCTTGCCAGCCTTACACAAACTATTGATCACCGTGTTGTATGTGACACTTCCCACTTCAACTCCTTTCCTCTGCAGTTCCTCAAGCAAAGCAAAAACTCCATCCAAATCTCCCTTCTGACACAATCCATCAATCAAAACTGAATATACAAACTCATCCACTTCAATGCCCGATTCTTCCAAATTCGTAAGCATGCAAAATGCCTCCTGTAATTTGTTTCTCTTGCAGAAACCTTGAATAACCACGGTATAAGTAACCACGTTAGGTTCGTTGCCACTCTTTGCCATCTTATTTAGCAACCCAAATACTTTCTCTACATTCCCTTCCTCGCATAACCCATCAATGATGTTAGTATAGCTGACTACATCTGGCATTATCCCTTTCTCTAACATCAACCGGTGTTTCCGAAGCCCCTCCATCAGAAATCCCTTCCTTAAATACCCACATACCCAAGTGCTAAAAAGAACTGCATCCAAGATCACACCTTTCTGCTCCATCTCCCTAATTAAATCGCTTGCCTCATCAGTTTTGCCCTCCCTACACAATGCATCAACCACAGCTGTATAAGTTATCAAATTCGGCTGAAAGCCATCAACTTTCTCTACTCTCTGATAGAATCGCAAACCAAGTTCCGGCTCTCCGATCTTAGAAAACCCGGAGATTATCGAACTGCAAACAAAATTATCTAATTGGCATCCATTCTTCTCATCCGTCATAACATCCAACACCTCAAAGGCCCTCTCCATCATACCCCGCGAGCTAAATGATGCAACTAATGCTCGAAAAGTATTGGAAGAGGGACCACCATTTCTCACACACTCTTGCAGTAGTGAGAGCGCTCGATCTGGATCTTCTTCCTCGACGCAAACTCCCTGGATTAGAGAGCTCCAGAGGCGCTTACGGGGGAGAAAGGCGATATTTTGCGCGTAAGAGAGGAACTGCTCCGCTTCCTTGAAGCGATGGGATTTGAGGAGGGCTTGGGCGATTAAGGAATGGATCTGCGGGTCGATGGAAACGGAGTTGGAAGAGATTTGGGAGAAGAGTGGGCGAAGGAGACGAAGGTTTCGGGTTTTTAGGAGGAACGAGAGGAAGGGGTTTAGGGTTTGGATTGAAGCGGCGAGACCACTCTTCATCGGAAGAGAGAGCGGCGAGAGGAGGAGAGTTCAGTAGTTCGCGGTGGCGGAGGAGGGTCGACGGCCGCAAACGCCGATCTATTCATTGCCCGAGGGGGAAGGGGTGGGTTCATTGGGCGATGTAATAATCACCGTTGCCCATAATCCGCGTAACATCCATCGTGGAGCGCCGTCTGCAGGGCGTTGCCGGATATTTTGTGTGATTACTCACGTGTCAAACGTATCCAGGAGGCTTTAGAAGAAAATCCCAGCCATTAGTTACATATGCGTCATCAATATATGGTAAACTAACATATAAATATATAATTTTTAAAATTATTTTTAAATATAATAAAAAACTAAAATAAATTATAACAAATATAAAATTTTCGTAACCAAATTTCTATTGCAAATTAGATAATTGACTTTAATTATAATCGAAAAGAAATTTCTATAATTAATATTGACATTATTACTTGCGATATTCACATAATAAGATATACTTTTTTTTTAATTATTTTAAAATTTAATATAATAATATAATAAATTATAAAAATGAAAATCTTCTGTAACCTGCATATTAAGCAATAAATTTTAATGACAGCTAAATTTATTAACACCGATGCCGTTAATATATATCAACATCATTAATGGAGGTATCCATATAGCAAATAGAAGACTACATATAGGTTGAACTTTTATTTTAAATATCTATAATATATTTAAAAAAATAAATCCACACAATCTAATAAAAATTAATTGACTTACTAAATTTATTTTTTTTATTTTTTTATTTTTTTAAAAAATATTCGTGGCTTTTAATTTATGAAAACCAGAAAAACTTGATAGAAGAGTGGTGCTGTATTTTTAGTTGATCCAGATTATTGTTGGATAGCCTTGCAATCTACGATAGATCATGGGTTTCATTAAAATATAATTTTGTGAATATATAAATGATTCTATTGGATTTTTGGTTTCTCATTAGTATGTCCGTATGAGCAAGCAAAAAAAAAAAAAAAAGGCAAAGAGAAATCATCCTCCGTGTATTTACAAGACAACCTTGTGTTTTGCAATTTTTTGTCAGTAATCTTTATGGATGTTTTGTGAGCAATAACAGAACTAATGGGTCATTCCTTCCTCCTGACGAATGTGCCAACCTCATTCTGTCTTTTCAATGCTTTTTTCATGATATGTAAGCCAATTCAAATGAAATGCATACACAGTGGCAAGTGATTGTTGGACCAAGCTATATGTCAAATTAAATCATCATGGTTTTATGAAAAAGAATCTTATATGTTAAAACGTTCAATATAATCCATCCTTGTTCATTTTGAATGATTTAGGTTCAAAATATGGTTGGTTGATTGGAAGCAATGCATTGGAACCTTCTTTGCTAAAGTGGCATTGGCTTAATATTTTAAAATTATTTGTAAGCTCAACTAGACATAAAAATTTTGCTCTAGACAACCAGACATGGGAAGTGGCTTCCCACTTAATTGGAGTGATTTTAGATTCTCGTTTATATGCAATCAAGTATGTTTTTTTTTTTGATAGAAAACGGATACACTCATATAAATCTTATGTAAATACATTCCAAAGAGTCAAAAAGTAAAACATCTTTGAATGATCGAGGAATCAAGCTCGGATTAGTCCACAAAATATCGTCGGACTGCTCCGTAATGAATATCGTAACCCAATCAGCTGCACTATTGGCCTCTCAAAAAATATGCCGGATAAAGCGACCCCCACACCCAGCTAGCAGGATGGAGATGTCCTGTAAGATATGATAAGAGATAGCTCCTTGCATACTTTCTTATATCTATGACACCATTGTGGCAGAATCACCCTCAATAATAATATGATCACTGCGTAGATTCCTCCGAGCATACACAATCATAGTCCAAGTAGCTTGAAGCTCTGCACATGAAACTGAAGGCTCGAAAAGCCGGCATCCTCCCGCAGCAACCAAGCTGAAAGTGGGCCCATGGATTACAAAATCCGCACCTTCAAGTTTGCCACGATCACAACCATCAAAGTTAATCTTAAGATATCTCGAAGGAGGAGGCTCCCAAATGATAAACACCTTTCGGATCGCTCCAAGAGCAGAGTAGGAGTCCTAGATTACCAAGGAACTCAAGGTAACATCAATCATCTCTGACGCAAGGATGGTGGCTCCAAAACGAACCATGCTAAGGTCCTACTAGATTCAAAAACCAACTTATTCCTGACTAGTCAAACATGTTGGACAATATATGCGGTATTGATAACTCTACCGTAGGATAGAACACCCCCAGCTCTCGACATCAGTAGATCTAAGAAGGCCCCAACAGGATCATCAACCTAAAATACCTGATGGTGAAGACCAACCATCCTCCAGATATGTCTAGCCTAAGGGCATCAAAAGAGAGAACGCACCAATATCTCCTCCTTTCTAGCACAACAGAGGCACTCTAATTGGATATCCAAGCCTCCCTCACGAAAAAAGATCTAGTCAGAAGACATCTCCAAGCTACCTTCCATAAAAAGAGACTAACCGTTAGGTGCACTCCGACCTTCCAAATCCATCTACTATCCAAATGCCTAGTCGACTCTTGATGGTATAATCGGTAGAGATTAGCCGTCATAGGTCTCAAAACTTAGGATGATCTCCAAACCTTAACATTCGAACTACAGTAAAAAGGGGTCGCCAACCTTAGTACTCGCTGACCCATTTGTTCTCCAAAAAAATTAATCACCATATCAAACTTCCAACCCCAACCGTCAGTGTGGAGAAGATGGCAGACCCTCATAGTTTCAATCACTTGGGTGCTAATATATGTTGGTCAATAACCAATGAAATGTCAGCTATCTATGCATCAAGCAGAATACTCACAAAATGACCATCACCCACTAACAATCTAGTCTGAGGAATCACATCAGGGGCACACACACAGATCTCCTTATACATAACTAAAGCACGTCGACTGATCTGAAGCTCGCCACTGGTTGGCCAAGTCGTACCTCGCCTACATCATCATGCTCCACATCGACTCAGGGCCAAGTAGAAGCCTGACAGCATGTCAAGTAATCAATGCCTCCCACCTCCTATCAAGGATCGAATACCTAGACCATCCTTTGTATCGGTTGGCAGATCACATCCCATGCCAGTAGGTGTACACCACCACCCCCTTCGGGCTACAAACCCCATAAGAAGTGTCAGAACTGCTGCTCAAGCTTGCCCACAAAAAGTTTAGATAAAATAGAGTTTGAAAGCAAGTAGACGGATATAGAAGTGAGAACAGACCTCATCAAGATGATCCTACCTATGATCGAGAAAGCCCGAGACTGTCATTCTTCCAGATGCTCCTAGACTTTATGTTCCATTCCAAACACAATCTGCCATCCTCAACTTGCTATCAGAGATAGGAATCCTCGAATAGTTAAGAGCCCCACCGTGCTTGACCACATCAAACCGATCTCGAATCAAGTACCGTAGTTGCGATGGCATCTTCAGACTAAAGAGTACCACTAACTTGAAAAGATTTACATCTGACCTGAGGCATCACAGTAGTCCTCCAAAATCCTCCTAACGCCAATAGTATTTTGGAGCATAGCCAAGCCCAACAATAAGCAATCATCTACGAATAAAAGATGCGATATCGGTTGAACCCCCGGGGCAGGAACATAGGGGTCCAAGCTCGTCTTGAGGGAGGCAACATAAAGAGCTCACAAAAGGATATCAGCATATATAATAAAAAGATAGGAAGATAAATGACAACTTTGGCGTAGGCCTACTGTGGAGTGAAAAAACTCTGATGGTGTCCCATTAATCAAGATAGCAAATGATGGACTCCGGACACATGCCATAGTCCACTCTATCCAATGGGGATGGAAACTGAAATATGAAAGAGCCTCCTCTATGAAGCACCAACTCATACGATCATAAGCTTGCTCCATATCAAGCTTTATCGTCATAAGACTGCAGTGAAGTATAGCACGATTGAGATCATGTATGAACTCCTGTGCTATAAGAATATGGTCAGAAATACTGTGGCCACCCACAAAAACATCCTGTTCTAGAGAGATCAATCATGGAACGATAGGCTTCAATTTGCATACCATCAGCTTGGTATAGACCTTGTACATGATTATGCGTGCATAGGCTGATTGGTCTGAAATGGCCTGATTTGGCTGCATCCTATCGCTTTAGTAACAAAGCAATGAAAGTTTGATTCCAGAACTCCGACATCTGACCAATTGCAAAGAACTCCTACACCACAACCACAACCTCAAAATGAATAATAGGCCAATATCTTTGAAAGAAGAGTGGAGGAAAATTGTCAAGTCTAGGAGTCTTGTCCTTTGCCATGGACTAGCGAGCCTTCGGCACCTCATCCTCAGAGACGGGCCTAATAAGATCCCTGTTCTCCTACTCTAAAACTATATTGCTAGGAGAAAGAGGTCGAAATGATTGACTTCTCCTCAGCGGCATAGTCCATCTCGATCCGAAGAACCCCACAATCTCCTATCTCAAGGCTTCACCCCAATAACCTACTGACCCCCAGCCTCCTTGAGCACCCTAATCTGGTTCCTGTGCCTCCAAATAATAGTGGCTTGATGAAAGAACTTCGTATTCTGATCTCCTTATTTGATCATTGCACCCTAGACTTCTGCCTCAAGAAAATCTCCTGCTATCTCAAAAGAGAATGGTGGGTAGAAAGTATGCTCTGGAGGTCAGCCAGCTCACAATTCATGAGCCCACCCTCTCAATCCTCATGCTCCTAGAGATTCGATATAGAAGCTTCAATGCCCTCAAGCCATCGAAAGATATCACCCACCTCTACTCTATTCTATCTTAACAGCCACCTCCTCATCAAGTCAAGTTTGCAAGATACTCGCTATTCGGCATCATCTCAAACTGACATCCTCCAAACTTTCCTCATAGTATCCCAGGATCGAGGATAGAAAAGCCAAAATTTTTCAAATCGAAAAAGACTCCGATTGGAGATGGCTATATCTGTATCTAATAGGATCAAACAATGATCAAAGGCAATCCTAAGATGGTGCCAAATCATGTAAGCTGAATGGTGCTGAATCCAACTAGTAGTCGCAAAGATCCGATCAATTCTCTCCCACACCCTAGCCCTACCATGATGTTTGTTATACTAAGTCACGGACCCATAAAACCAAGGTCAATCAAGCTATTCACTTGTATAAAGTCCTTGAACTCCTTATGTTCCACTTTCTCCATATAGGGTATGCCTCCCTTTTCTTCTGGGATCCGAGAATACAATTAAAATCAACCCTGACCACTAACAGAACCCCCTGATCAATTAGAGTTGATCCCTCCTGCCACATGATATATCTTTCTCTATGCTTAGTACTAGCATAAACACTAGACAAAATCCAAGTAAAATCATTTATTTCAGTAATCACAACAAACACTTACTAAGAACATCGATAGAGGCAACAGCAGCCTTCCAAAGAACAATAATACCTCCGAACAAACCTTGAGATTCTACTGTATAGAACCCCCAGCTAGATGAGAACCTTCTCCGAATCCGAGCAAGGCTAGGCCCAGACAACCTCATCTCTATCAAAACACAAAGATCCAGAACATGCTAATGCATCATTCTTCAAAAGGTAGAGAGGAAAGAAGGTGTGCCCGCACCCCCCACATTCCAAAGTAGCACCTTCATTGCATATCAGAATAGGAGGCTATAGGGCCCCGAATCAAGTCTGCAGATGCCCTTCCATCATCCACTATTCTTGCCGCATCAATCTTCGAGGTAGATAAGTCATGGCCTCCTTTCAAGGCCCGCTTTAGGTGGCCCACTACATCATCATGGTGTGCCACTGAAGCTCCAAATCGCACCCCCCGACTTCAAATTGTGCCGGGTGATAGCGCCATTCTCTAGACTGCTTCTCCATCACTTGCAGACATGATCGATTGTTCCATCAATGGTACCATCTCCTTGAACTCCTTCCCATGCTGTGACTCTTGAGACTTCTCTTTCGAGCTCTTCGCAATACTCCCCTTACCGGATGTGGGCCTAGAAAAGGCATCGAAGATGGTGCCGAACATCAGCTTGGGACCCCAGTGACATCACCGTCAGACGACTGTAGAATCCAACGTGCTCTATTACCATCCGCTTCTGACTCCACCCCTTCCGACACCGATTCAAGTGCCTTTGAGAGTTCCCCACTGGAGCCCTTCGATGAACTCGCCAGGGCCAACCTACAGGCTAGTCTCCATGCCTGTTTCAGCCTCAGTCCACCAACATTCATGTAATGATCCGTTGGATTAGCCTCATCTCTCGAGCCCATAGCAAAATCCATCAATTTTGGGTCTGAGTTAGCCAACAATTGGAATCCATTCATTGAGTCAACCCACTCCGCATGATCTGAGTCTGAGCCATCTCGGCTCTTCGCCAATGAATGTCACTAGGCTACCTTCAATGGCTTCTGCTAACTATCAGAATCCAGTGGTGAGCCAAAGGAGATCATTGGTTGTTTAGGTGAACTCGAGCGAGAGGGGGAAGAACTTAGGCCGGAGGAAGATATGTTGGGATCCGCCTCCTTCTTCGACTTCATTGGAACCCTAGCTGGATAGGGTTGGCAAATTCGTGATGCTACAACCCACAGCCCAAGATGAGGCCGAGTCATACTGGTTAAAGAATTACCTACAGTTGAGAACCCTCCACGATCATCAAACTCTCATAAAATTTTTTTGATTGCGGTGCATGGCCCTGGCATGCCTTCATCTTCGATGTGAAATTACAATATAAGTCACCATGACCTAGCCAGCCACACTTGTAGCACATGATCGAGATGTTCTCGTAAATGAAGGGCTACTAGAAAAGCCCCTATTGGCACCTGATCAAGACACCAGGCTTCAGTGGCTCCGTTGAATCGATCTCCATCTTAATCCTGGCAAAATCAATTTTCTGATGCCGATTCTTGAAGTTATCCAACGATACCAGAGTCCTAGCTTTCGATGCAATCTCTATCAGCGTATCTGCTTCCCAGTACTCCATCAATAGGCCAGAAAGCCGCACCCAAATCACACTCCGACGAGCAATATTAGTATCTGGGATAAAGTCAGAGACCCGAGGCTCCACCATCACGAGTTGGCCGGCGATGAACCATGTGCCTCCAGTAAGAATCGCCCTATGATTCCCTATAGATGTAAATTAAATCAAATGATGATCCTCAACCAAGGTGAGTGAATCAAGATCATATTGTAGTTTCCCCCTAATCCTAAATTCTTTCGCAATCCATTCCGTTGGCACCCACCGACCAATACTCTGGACCAACACTAAGACACCCTCCCATTTCTTCCAAGACTCCTTTATCTTTGCCTTCAGAAACTCTAAAATCTTGATAAAAAACTTCTGAAGCTGCTCCACCTCCTTCGGGCTAACTTTGTGCACCATCAACTGGGCCACCTGAGTCCCCGTTCCTTCTTTGCCATCGAAATCTGACGACAAACGACCACCATTGCTAACGCTCTTATCCTGCTCCACTATTAGGTCTCCTGTAACACCGTCTGAGAACTCTTGTAAATTGTTTAATAAAAGATCCAAGAGCCACATGATTTTTGACAAAATCACCCTCTCGCACGAATATGACCTATATACAAAGCTTTTCTCAAGTATGATTTTAAAGAGCAATGTATTAATCTGCTATATGAAGTGAAAATTTTTGGAGCTGACCATACGATGTCGGTCTCGAAAAGTAGAGTCTCCAAGGAGTCCCTAACAACTGTGACTTTTTTTTATTCTCATTTCCTTTTAATACTCTCAATCAACTAGCATGGTCTTGAGACTTTATTTTTTAATAAAAGTATGTGCGAATACTAATGTATATTAGAAACAATTATGTTGCTGTTGGTTCATATCTTGGGCATTTAAAATTTTAACCACAAAATTTGGAGAGTCATGTCACACACTCATAGGCATAGCAACCAATTTTCTATGGCTCATAAGCACTGATGACATAAAATGTCAATTCTTCATTTTCTCTTGTGCCACTACCAAATTTGAGTTCTCTCTTTTTAAACCTTACCAATCGACTAAATGTGTTGGTGCACTTGCTGCATTGCAGATAGCATTAAATAGATTAGTATTATCCTTGTTGCTACAAGGTACCAGAGATGAGGTCGATGCTGAATCGAGCTAGAGAGCTGAGAGTTACGTTGATATGAACCGTGAGCAAAACTTGCAAAAAAAATTCTAAAACCATGGGGTGCCCTCCGATTTAGGATCTTTCGATGTTTAAGTCAGCCGGAGCCTTGAGAATAGATAGTAAAAATAGAGAAGTAGAAAGCAAGAAGTGAGAGCTTGTGAGTAGAGAGAAGTAAAATAAACTCTAAGTAGAGAAAACTCTGATTCTTCAGTAAAAATTTTAGCAGCATCTTATCTTTATGAGTTCAAACTTAACTTGGACTTGACTTCAATTACCTTCCAGAGAGCACCTTGTCCTTTTTTATAGAGAAAACTTGCTTAGGTCTTAAGGAAAGATTTGTTAGATCATTAAAAATCTGTTAGGCTATTAGGCCGTTAGAGATCTGTTAGACTGATTGGTTGTTCTAACAGAATGGCCAGCAGTACAGAGATCATAGGATGACTGCCCACATGATAAATGAGCTGGGATACAATTGGAAGATGATTACGGTTGAGCTAGATAACAGCTGTCATATAATCATACGTGCTTCTGATGGCACATCGGTAATAGATCGATGTGAAATAACTAATATCAATGAATATATGAACTAGACATCATGCCTTGAGTGTCAGTAGTCAACTCGATCAGAAATCGACATAAGTTCTGATTTGGTTGAGAGTGATCGATAGATAATCGAGGTGAGTGTCCTGCTTAATAGCAATTCTGGATTAAACCAACTTAGCGGATAATACTGAAGAGTCAGATTGGCTAGAGGTCGATGTAACCTACGAGTGTCATTAACTCAGATAATGATATACTGCCACATATCCAAATGATGATGATCTCAGTCTTTCGATGAGGTCGGTTTTCTGATGATTCTGACTTTCTAATGAGATCGATCTTCTTATGAAGTCAGTCTATTAGATAATGGTGGCATAGTAGAATACCTAGGTATTTAAAATTTTTATTCAAAACATCTTAATGCATCAAAATCCTAATGTCCAAGACACTTTGATAATAGCAATCAAAATATAATCTAATAAAAAGTAATACGAAGCATACCTATTAAATTTTGATTTGATGATGATCAATTTTTATGAGGCACCCAAATGTTCACCCTTCAATAGTGATCCACACAAAAATTGGTTCAAAGAAACGCTCCTTCCGAACCCGAACGTCGGACCTGAGTTCACCCTAACTCGGTTTGATCAAACTACTTCCCGAACCTGACTCAAACCTCTTCTTGGCTTTTTGACTATATGGCTAGCCCTTTTAGGACCCTCTAGAGTCTTGTTCTAAACCTAATTAGATTTGTATTAGGGTAAGAAGGCTTGTCCTAAAAGGCTAAGGATGTAGGAAGAGAGGGAGAGGAGTTTTGTCTTAACAAGATAAGATAAAGCAAATTACTTCAGATGACTTCCTCCCATCTGCCGCTCCCTTTTTATAATTGAAGAGAGGGTGCTAGAAGCAACCCTACACTCATCCCAACCACCCCACAAAAAGGTGTATTTGAAAATTAAGCGACTTATAAGATAAAATCTCTTCGGGATGAAATGTCGCTTTGCAGCCTTTCCCACACACTCGCCATCGGAGAGATGCAATTGGCATCCCAACTTAAATTAGACATTTCTCAGATTTTGCCACATAGTAGGAGAGTCTTATCTGATTTAAATCAATACCTGAGACCCCTTAATAAGCATCTCCTTCGATCTTAAAGTAGAAGGACACTTATTGCACCTCTTCGCATGAAAAGTAGAATTCCCGTGCGTGCGCGTTGGCTTTTCCTTCTCTTCCATGCCACCTCATGCCTTAAAACAGGTGCTAAACTGATAGATGGTTAGATTAGCTTCCATTGGATCTTAAATCTAATACAGAAGGACTCTACAAGTCCCTCTATGCCAAGATAAAGCTGCCCAACAAATTATGCGCCAATCCTGAGATAGAGTCCATTGTTCCTTGGACTTTATCATATCAATGCCAAAAGAGGCGATGTAGCTCCATTTAATGGCTACTCACATCAGAGGTTAACCCAAGCTAATGTCCAATTAATTTGATTAATAAATTAAATCATGTTCGAATCGAATTCGATCCAAAAGTAGGAGCTTGGGTTAGTCACATGTGCTAGCATGCTCACCGGCTAATCAATTGGTCCAATCAACCTTATCAAATCAACTCTTTGACCCATTCCCTTATGTGTATAATCCATTGGGCTCCACATCTAGCCAGCATAGGTTTGGATGCATTTTGACCTAATTCAATTAGATCCATTCTTAACCGATTAAGGTTCAATTCATGTCGATCCGAATTTAGCAATTAGAAAATCACCTAATTGAAGAATAAATTAAAATTATTAATTTATTTAAATCTATAAGTCAAGATTAGTATCTAACAATATATCATAACTATCCAGAAGATGTAGAATTTGATGAAAATATCAAATATATCATTCAGTAGTAAATTATCATATATTTCAATTCTTTGATCATCCTGCATCCCGAATATATTTATGAGTATGGATTTATGTCAAACTCAAACACATATTTTTATCAATTCTCCATCAATCAGTGATAACTCTAATGGAGTATTAGAAATCTTATCTAATTTTTATTCTTCTTTGGTCAAAGACTTTTCGAGTTATCTAGAAATGAGAATGCATAGGATGTCATCTTCTCTTACTAGAAGTGATCGATTTTTTGTTGACCTACTTACAACCTCCATACATACTCCTCCATATCCAGAACATCCTGTTCACAACTTGATGCCATGATTGAGTTATAAACCAAAATATAGGTTCATGTGCATAAGATTTCATGGTAATCTCAGGTCTAAGGATCACTTGCACAACTCTCACTTAGAGAACCATCTTTTGACATGCATGTAAAGCTCCATAAGTTATTCTCCATCAATGAATCAATTCAGTGACCTCATTCCTTAATGAGCACTCATATCCTTGTATTAGTATCCCCACATAAGTGACTTGTAAAATCAATCACCCTCTCCATTGAGCATATATAAGATGTGTCAGTCTATTCGAAACATTGATCTTCGACTCAATACTCCTATAACTAAAAATATTTTAGGTCTTACAGGCACGACCCATTCACGTCCCCTAAAACTATTATCTTAATTTTTAGGGTTCACCATAATCTTTAACAAAGAAAGATGTAACTGAAATAATGAATCATAATTCTTATTTTATTAATATAAAAAAAATATCATTACATGAGTTGGAAGAAGATATAGAAAAATCCCATCATATCACCCTTGTGATTGGCTTATAGGATACTTATTCTTTCAATCTTTCACTTGCACTAAAGTTAATTGCCTTTATATCTCAAACCCATATAATTGAGATGGTGATCAAACAATTGCTATGGTAAGACCTTAGTGAATGGGTCTTTTCTTAGTTTCAACTCATTTTAATACAACATCTTGTCTTTCAACAATCTCTTGAATGAGGTGGAAATATCTGAGGATGTGCTTTAATTTATGATGAAATCTTGATTCCTTAGCTTGGATGACTGTACCAGTATTATCAAAATAAAGTGACACTGATCGTTCTATCTTAAAAATCACATTCAAATTAGTGATAAATTTTTTCATCCAAACAGCTTCTTTGGTAGCTTTACTAGCAGTAATATATTCTGTATTTATGGTTGAGTCAGTTACATTCTGCTGTTTTGAATTTTTTCAACTTACTACTCCACCATTTAAGATGAACATATATCCTGATATTGACTTACTATCATTTAGATTTGATTGAAAACTAAAATCAGTATAACATTCTAGTTTCAACTCTGATCCTCCTTACATCAGAAAAACATCTTTAGTTCTTCTTAGATACTTAAGAATATTTTTCACAGTTTTTCAATGATCCTCTCTTGGATCAGCTTAGTACCTGCTAACTATGCTTAATACATAAGCCATATCAGGCCTGGTACATAGCATGACATACATAATAGATCCCATTGCCAAAGCATAAGGGGTAGAATTCATTCTTTTTCTTTCTTTAGAGATATCTTCTTAAAGAAATATACGTCTTGACTTATGGGTAAGTAATCTCTTTTACTTTCCTCTATGTTAAATCTCTTCAACACCAAGTCTATTTACCTAAATTGGGACAAATCTAGCATCCTATTAGATCGATCTCATATATCTTTATACCTAGTATATAGGATGCTTCACCCAAATTATTCATGAAAAATTAGTTTGATAGCCAAGTTTTGACTGACTGAAGCACTGGGATATCATTCCCAATAAGTCGTATGTCATCGACATACAATAGTAAGAAGACTATGGCACTCTCACTAGCCTTCTTATATATACATGGTTCATTCATATTTTTTATGAAGCCAAACTCCTTGACTGTTGTTGGTGCAAAAATCCGCCTACGCCGGAGAAGCTGGAGTTGTGGGGGTCGCGGTTGCCATCGGGACCTGCAAAAGAAGTCTAAACCGGAGGTGGGGTTGCTCCGGCAAGATCCTCCGACGCTCAAGTCAGTTCTCTGCCTCAACAAGAATGGAGTGCTCGAACGAAAATTTTAGCAGAGTTTTGGGATAGAAAAGTAGAGCTTAGAGAATAACGTATCTAGAGCTCCCTTTTATAGGCGAAAAGGGGGCAGCAGACTGATAGTGATATCTGTAACCGTCTGGCAGTGGGCTGTCCAGAGTCAGGCGGAGTTTGTTGCGAAGAGTAGTGGAACGGGATCGTGGCCACCACCAGGACGTGCCACGTGGAGTCTGTTGCGGGTAGTGGAACGGTGTCCATTGTCGCGACTTGCCAGGAGGTGGGAGGAATCGTGCGGTATCCGTCGTAGGGAGTGGAGCAGAATCGTGGTCATTATGGTGATCTGCCAGGGAGTGATGGAGCCGCACGAAATTCATCGCAGGAGGTGGAGCAGTGTCGTGGCCGTCACTGCGGCCTGCCAGGGGGCCTAGGCCTGTCGGCCGAAGTTCGGTTGGAGTGTCTGGTGGGGAGAGGTGGCTAGCCACCCGTCTGAGAGGAGCTCGGAGTTCGACTCCCGTAGGAGTCCGGATGAAGTCTTCTTGCAGCCGGAGTTGGGGATGAGACCCGGTTCCCGTAGGAGTCTGGGTAGAGTCTTCCTGCAATTTAAGTCAGGTGCGAAGTCCGGCTCCCATAGGAGTCCGGACGGAGTCTACTTGCAATTGCAGTTGAGGGCGAAGCCCGACTCCCGTAGGAGTCCGGACGAAGTTTACCTGCAATTGGGATCGCGAGTGGAGTCCGTCACCCATAGGAGTCCGGACGAAGTCTGCCTGCAGTTGAAACTGCGGGGATGAGGTCCGGCTCCCGTAGGAGCCCGGATGGAGTCTACCTGCAATTAAAGTCAGGTACGAAGTCCGGCTCCCGTAGGAGTCCGGACGGAGTCTACCTGCAAGTGAGGTCGTGGGCGGAGCTCGGCTCCCGTAGGAGTCCGGGCGAAGCCTTCCCGCAGTCGAGGTCGAGGACGGAGCCCGACTCCCATGGGAGTCCGGGCAGAACCTTCCAGTAGTTGAGGTTGGGGACGAAGTCCGGCTCCCGTAGGAGTCCAGACTAAGTCTGCCTGTAGCTGGAGTCGGAGACGAGATCTGGCTCCCGTAGGAGTCCGATCGAAGTCCATCTGCAATCAAGGTCAGGGACAAAGTCCGGATCCCGTAGGAGTCCGGACGGGGTTTACCTGTAAGTGAAGTCGT
Organism: Elaeis guineensis; assembly: GCF_000442705.2. NCBI lineage: Eukaryota > Viridiplantae > Streptophyta > Magnoliopsida > Arecales > Arecaceae > Elaeis > Elaeis guineensis. The sequence continues at coordinate 12,692,148 of NC_025997.2, forward strand.
GGGCGGAGCTCGGCTCCCGTAGAAGTCCGGGCGAAGCCTTCCCGCAGTCGAGGTCGAGGACGGAGCCCGGCTCCCATGGGAGTCCGGGCGGAACCTTCCTGCAGTTAAGGTTGGGGACGAAGTCCGGCTCCCGTAGGAGTTCGGACTAAGTCTGCCTGTAGCTGGAGTCGGAGACGAGATCTGGCTCCCGTAGGAGTCTGGTCGAAGTCCATCTGCAATCAAGGCCAGGGACGAAGTCCGGCTCCCGTAGGAGTCCGGACGGAGTTTACCTGTAAGTGAAGTCGTGGGCGGAGCTCGGCTCCCATAGGAGTCCGGTGAAGCCTTCCCGTAGTTGAGGTTGGGGACGAAGTCTGGCTCCCGTAAGAGTCCGGACTAAGTCTGCCTGTAGCTGGAGTCGGAGATGAGATCTGGCTCCCGTAGGAGTCCGGTCGAAATCCACCTGCAATCAAGGCCAGGGACGAAGTCTGGCTCCTGTAGGAGTCCGGACGAAGTTTACCTGTAAGTGAAGTCGTGGGCGGAGCTCGGCTCCCGTAGGAGTCCGACGAAGCCTTCCTGCAGTTGAGGTTGGGGACGAAGTCCGGCTCCCGAAGGAGTCCGGACTAAGTCTGCCTGTAGCTGGAGTCGGAGACGAGATCTGGCTCCCGTAGGAGTCCGATCGAAGTCCACCTGCAATCAAGGCTAGGGACGAAGTCCGGTTCCCGTAGGAGTCCAGACGGAGTTTACCTGTAAGTGAAGTCATGGGCGGAGCTCGGCTCCCGTAGGAGTCCGGGCGAAGCCTTCCCGCAGTCGAGGTCGAGGACGGAGTCCGGCTCCCATGGGAGTCCGGGCGGAACCTTCCAGCAGTTGAGGTTGGGGACGAAGTCTGACTCCCGTAGGAGTCCGGACGGGGTTTACCTGTAAGTGAAGTCATGGGCGGAGCTCGGCTTCCGTAGGAGTCCGGGCGAAGCCTTCCCACAGTTGAGGTTGGGGATGAGGTCCGGCTCCCGTAGGAGTTCGGACTAAGTCTGCCTGTAGCTGGAGTCGGAGATGAGATCTGGCTCCCATAGGAGTCCGGTCGAAGCTTGTCAGCTAGATCCCCGGAGGGTCACCCCCGTCACAAACTTCGGCTGGGGGGTATTTTATACCCAACACTAGTCCCTCTACTTTCGAGTTCGAATTTCGAATGAAGAAAGTACAGAGAAATTTTTGCAGCCGAAGTTATCCCCTTGAATCTTGTGCACGATCGTCCCCAGATATTTTGGCATTAAATACGTGCGTACTGGAGTTTTTTGAATTGGAGAGATTCGAAGGGATCCTTCGGAATCTCTGCTAGTACGTTGGCCCAGATACTGCGTAATAATGGCTCCATCAGCTGTCAGCCGCTTTTAGCCGCCTTCCGTGGCGAGTGGGACACGTGTCGAGTGCGGATCGGCCTGGGGGATTCACGATCATTATGGTGTCGGATCCCGGGTCTATTTAAACCTGCCTTTCCGTCTGAAAGTTCTATCGGTATCCGTCTTTTCTTCAAGAGCCCTGACCCTCCTTGGCGTCTTCTTTGGCCCTAGGCATCCTTCGAGTCATCCCTGTCCTCGCCCTCTGCATCCTCCAGAGCGATCTAGGTTAGTCCTGGAACCTTCATTTTCTTCTTGCCATTAGGGTCCTTTTCTCCTCCATTTTTTCTGTCGTTTCCTCGATTTGGTCTCCCGCAACCCCTCATCCCTTGTCCTGTCTGATTTCTCTGGGATCTTTAGGGTCTTCATTGAAGTCATCCGAAATGTCTTCTGGCACCTCCGCTCTAGCGGTTCGGGAGTTCTTCCGCCTCAGCCCCCCAGGACCCCCATTCTGTAGACAAACCACATTTGGGACTGGCTTCGCCCGATTTTTTGTCGAGTGCCATTCCCTGCTCCTGACTCCGGATGAACTCCTACTGATAAGGATTCAGTACGGAGTTCCTCTGGAGTACGACCTGGAGCTTCCTGGCCCCTCCGATCGGGCTAGCACTCCCCACCCGATCTTTTTGCCTGTATCAGGAGGCGTTCCGTGTCGGACTCGACTTCCGCTTCCGCCCTTTGTTGTCGCCCTTTTTCGCTCTTAGATATCTCTTTGGCTTCAGTTGCTCCGAATTCTTTTAGGTTTTTGATAGGGTTTCTTTCCCTTTGCCACGTAGTCGAAGTTCAGCCATCCCTTTCTTTGTTTAGGCATTTTTATACCTTCAAGCGTCACCTTCGGGAAGGACTGGTGGTATTTCTCCTCCAGTTTGGCAAGAAGGGGTTGCTGAAAGGTGCTCCCTCTTCAATCCACAACTGGAAGGGAAATACCTCTTCGTCCACTGCCCGACTTGAGGCGGGGCCTGCCCCCTTGGGGCTCTCTGAGGGACTCTGTCCGTCGGGCTCCCAGCCTGGGGGAGGACGACCTTCAGGCCGCCGGAAGCTTCTTGACTATTCCGCTCCTTCCCTTCCCAACTTCTGAGGGAGCAATTTTTGTTCAACATCGGCTTGAGCCCCCAGGATCCTGCGAGTATTTCATCTTTTCTTTCCTCCTTCTTCTTTTTCTTTCTTTTCTTCTCTCTCTTTTTTTTTTTCTTTTTTTTTTTTTTTGCGTCACTTCTTCCTTTTTACCCATTATGATTTTGTTTTTTTTTTTAGGAATGGACGCGAAGCAGCACGGATGCTCGCCAGGGGCCTCAAGGCCCACAAAGAAAAGGTGCCGCGCCTCCGGATCAGCAAAGAAGGCCAGAGTGGAGGAGATGAACTCGACCGCCCTATCCAGGGGCTCCCGCGATCGATGTTCCTTGGACGCGAACACCGGCCCCCCGGCCTCTTCAAGGAGTCCGCCGACTGGGGTCCCGTTTCGGGGGTCCGTTCCATGGAGGCGCCCGAAGTCGAGAGGGGATGAGAAGGAAGTCGGTGGCCCCAGGGGGAGTAGCCGCCGAGCCGCCGTTGAAGAGTCCCTTGGTTCCGAAGAAGAGCCGAGAATCCCTTCAATGACAGGGACTTGATCAAGCGGTTGATCGATGGCTGCATTCTGTCTGAAGTCGTCGAGAGGATTGACCGCGCTGATCCTGAATAGAGGGTTTGGGACTCCCTAGGGTCCTTTCTTGAGGTAAACAAATCTTTATTTAATTGGCCTTTCGACCCTTGTTCTGACCCCCTAGCTGCCCTTGCAGATTGGGCACCAGCTCCTTGCCAACATCGAGGCGACGAACCGGCGAGGAGGGACGTCATCCAGGCGGAGGAGCATCACAGACCGAAGTCGCTCGTCTCAAAGAAAAGGCCTCGAAGTAGTTACCCTCCAAGAGGCCCTGGAGAAAGAAAAACAGGCCCGGGAGGAAGAGAAGCAGACCTCGGAGGAGACGGGGAGAAAGGCGGAGGCCGAGGTGCCAATTTGGCAGGGCAGATTCGGTCCTGGTCTCGGAGGCAGAGTTCTTGCGGTAGAGGAGTTCAAGACCTCCACGGAGATGAGGGATCTGAACGTCCGATTCGGTCAGAAAGCGTTCATCAAGGGGTTCGAGCTCTGCCAGGAGAAGGTGGCCAGAAAATTTTTCGAGCTTGACCTCAGCTTCTTGGGCGAGAAGTCTGAAGATGAGACCGGTCCCTCTCCTGCGCTACTGCTGCCGCAGCCTCCTTCCAAGGACACCGAGCTCCCCAACTCCTACCGCAGAGGTCTGAGACCTCCGACCTTGTATTTTTCTTTTACTGCAATTTTTTCTTTTCTTTTTGTCTCTAAGAAACATTCAATCAATAAAGTTAAATTTCTCATCGTGGATGGCTTCTCCTTTCTTCCTTCCCCTTTTTTTTTTCTTTCTGCGATGAGACGCCTTGACGCTTTTGTCTCCCGATGGCAGTGTCCTGCCGAAGCACTTCCCCTGCCCTGGGGATTCCGCTGAAGTCCACGATCCAGCGGCTGAAGAAGGAAGTTCTTCATTTGACAAAAAGGTCGAAGAAGATGGAAGGCGAGCTTCGCAGGTTGAGGGAGGGTTACTCTGAAGCCACCTCGAGGCCACCCGCTTTCGAAATCTCCACGTGAAGGGATCATGGAGTACAGTCGGAGGAAGACGACTTTGCGAAGGAGCTTGAGGAACACAAGAAGAGTGCCAGCGATCGAATTTGGGCTCAAGCTGCCAAGATCAGTTCTCTCAGGGTGGAACTGTCAGCTGCAGGAGAGGATTGGCCAGCTGGAGGGAAGTTCGTCCTGGCTCTTGGCTCGGGCCGACGGCGACCGGAGTGGTCGAAGAAGGTCTCTGACCTTCAGCAGCAGCTTCAGGATGTCGAGGTGAGCTACGACGTGCATCGGGCCGGCTGGCGCAGGCAGGTGGATGAATATAAAGGGAGACTCAGGGTGGCGACCGACGAAGTCGCCCGTCTTCAAGGGCAGCTGGCTGACAGGGCTCAGCCGCTTCTCTCGGATTCCAATGAACTCCAATCCCTAAGAAGAACTGCAGAAGGCTTTCTGTCACCCTTGGGAGAGGAGGCTGAGCTGCAGCAATTGAAGATCCAGCTGGCATGTGAGCAGCAGGCCGTCAAGGATGCGAGGCGGAATCTGAGGTCCTGAGAAAGAGGCGTCGAGAGGTGGAGAACGAGAGCCAGCGACTCCGTCGGGCGCTCCAGGATGTGCTACTGAAAAAGAGAGAGCTAGAAGAAGAAGTTAAAAATCTGAGGCAGTCCTGGATAAGGGGTGATGCAGATAATTCAAGGTCGGAAGGAGCAGAGCTTCCCTAGGGCTCTTTTTGGCCTTCCGTCTTTCCATGCATACATTTTCTCTTTTGTTGTTTTGTCTTGCTCTTGTCGTTTTGTTTTCTTCCTTTGGCCTTCTGGGCTTCATGGTGTATATTTCGCAAATGAATGAAAAGGGATTTGTGTTACTTCATCCACGTATTGTATTAATTGTCGCCCGCCGAACTTTTTTTCTTTTGACTTGTCGACATTGACGTCGTTTGGAGGTGTCCAGCCGTCGCTACGCTGACTTGCTTTTCTTGTCGTCCATGGCCGTAGGCTCGAGCTTGGTGGTCCGAACTCCGCATTACCTCGAAGGTGTCGCTGTTTTCTTGACTGTGTCGAGAGCCTTCTTAGAGACGGGATGTTTGGTAGGAACTTCCCGTCTTTGTTGAGACGAGGTTCCTTAGGTCTTTGGTGTGGTTTTTTTTGTCTGTTGCCGGCATAATTGTCGCTTTCCTTTTTAATTTTCCTCCTCTCTTCGAGTGAGGGTCCTCCCTTGCTTTTTGAGGGTCGTGTAGAAGTGTAGAGGTGCCATTGAGGGGATTTTTCCTTTATCCAATTTATTGGGCAGCCGAGTTTTTGTCATCGTCGGGATGAGGTTCTCCTTCTGTTCTTGACGTAGTCGATCTCAGCTCAGGTTAGGATGAGGTTCTCATCCTGTTCCCAACGGGGCTGTGGGGGCACATAAGGGTCGTTGCAAGGCCTCTCCCCCATCCGGTCTAAAAGAACGGGCCTTCGACTTTGCTCAGTTAGGGCAAGGTTCTCCTCCTGTCCTAACAAGGCTGTGGGGGGCATGTGGGCGCTGTTCGGCCTCTCCCCCATCCGATCTAAGAGGAACCGGGCCTTCGACTTTGCTCATGTTAGGGTGAGGTTCTCCTCCTGTCCTAACATGGCTGTGGGGGCGCATGTGGGCGCTGTTCGGCCTCTCCCCCCATCCGGTCTAAAAGAACCGGGCCTTTGACTTTGCTCATGTTAGGGCGAGGTTCTCCTCCTGTCCCTAGCATGGCTGTGGGGGCACATTAGGCGTTGTAGGACCTCTCCCCCATCCGGTCTAAAAGAATCGGGCCTTTGACTTTGCTCATGTTAGGGCAGGTTCTCCTCCTGTCCCTAACATGGCTCAGGGGGCATTCAAGGGCCGTTATATGGGCTTTCCCCCGATCCAATCTTAAAATAATCGACTTTCATTTGGCTCATGTTAGGACGAGGTTCCCCTCCTGTTCCTAACATGACCTTGTTTTAATTGTTTGAAGGGTCATCCTCAATCGTAACAAATCCATGCCAAAAGGAAAGACATGCAAAGTCGAAAGAATTTAGATTCAGAGCAAAGTCGTGAGCAGTACATTTACAGGTTTCTCGAGTTCCGTGGTCGTGGAAGGTCTGCTCCTCCTTGAGGCCCTCCGGTGATGGAGTCGATGGTCCTGATTGGAGGCCGATCTCTGGCTGCTCCTCCCTCCTTGGCGGTTCAGGTTGCGGCAGGGCCCTTGGCCGATCTTCTCTACCCTCAGGCCGACGTCGAATGAACCTATCGAGTCGACCTCGCGGATGAGCTCCTCGATCTCGTCTCGGAGCTGGATGCATTCCTCCGTGTCGTGGCCGTGATCGCGATGGTAGAGACAGAACTTGTTGGGGTTGCGCTTCCCGGGGTGTGTGCGCATCCTCTCTGGTCTAGGGAGCTGCTCCCTGACCTCCATCAGCACTTGGGTTTTCGAGGCATTGAGGGGGGCATAGTTGCGGAATCTTTCGGTGGAGAACCCCGCCAGACTTGCGGTCCGGACTTCTCTGCCTACGTACCCGGGGAGGAGTATGGACACGTTTGTGCCCGGGAGGAGTTCGAGAACGTGGCCGAGCTTCTCTCACCCTTTTTCGACTGCGGGCTTACTCGAGTCTCCCGCCTGCCATTCTCTCGCAGTCTCCTCATCCTTATTTTGAAGGCTTCTTCCGCTCGGGCGTACCCTTCGGCCGAGCCAACAGATCAGCAAAATCTCTGGGGTACTTCTTCTCTAGGGAGAATAAAAGGTCATTCTTCTGAAGGCCCCCTTCAGAGCGCCATTGCTACCGACTGGTCCAAGTTTCGGACCTCCAGACGGCGAATTGAAATGGTTGATGTAGGCTCGAATGGACTCCCCTCCCTCTGCTTGATATTGATGAGGGACTCCAAACCCTTCGGGGGTGCCGGCTGCTGACAAAATGGGCACAAATTGGTGGCCATCTGATCGAAGGAAAAGATGGTACCCGACTTCACGTCGAGTACCAGTTTCTCGCCGCTCCCTTCAAGGTGGATGGGAAGGCTCGCATAGAATGGCATCGGGTGCGCCATGAAGCAGCATCATCGTCGGAAGGCCTCCAGATGATCAACCAGATCGAAGTCCGTCGTAGCTTTCGAACTGGAGGAGTTTGAAGTTTGGCGGATCGATTCCTGCATGATCATTTAGAAAAGGGAGGGTCAGTGCAATATCCTCACCATAAGCGGGGGGTGCGTGGCGGAGTTCTTCGATCTGCGGTTCATCTCCTGGAGTCTCCGATCCAGAAAATTCTTCGACTTCGGTCTCGAGGGTCCTCTGACAGAATGGGGGTAGAGATCTTCCAAGGGTGGAGTCGTGGTCGGATTGGGGCTTTCCACCCTTGGATTCATCTTTCCGGGAAAGACTGGGCGGCTGGCCCAAGTGGCCCGTCCCGTCGTCGATTTTGGAGTTCTGGCGATGCTCTTTCCGGCCGCACCGATGTCTGCAGCTGCTGCTGCTGTTGCATGGCCTGCACACTTCAGTGAGGCCTCTGACCTGCTGCACCAGTAGGTCGAATTGCTCCGTGCCAACCGCCGTTGCCGGAGGAGGAGGTAGAGGCTGGGAGACTGGAGGTGAGGCGGAGCCTGAGATCTGCCGCGGAGGCCGTGGATCGCGTGTGGATGCCTTGCGGGGAGGCATCGGCGAAGATCAAGTGGGGGAAGGAGGAGTGGACGTCGGGGAAGATGACCAGAGGCGGTCCCGTTGAGCGCTCCTTTAAGAACAAGGATACTGTGAAGGTCAAAACTCCTTCCTCTAGCGCCAATCCTGTTGGTGCAAAAATCCACCTGCATCGGAGAAGCTGGAGTTGTGGGGGTCGCGGTCACCGTCGGGACCTGCAAAAGAAGTCTCAACAGAGGTGGGGTTGCTCCGGCAAGACCCTCCGACGCTCAAGTCAGTTCTCTACCTCAATAAGAATGGAGTGCTCGAACGAAAATTTTAACAGAGTTTTGGATAGAAAAGTAGTGCTTAGAGAATAACATATCTGGGGCCCCCTTTTATAGACGAAAAGGGGGCAGCAGACTGATAGCGATATCGTAATCGTCTGGCAGTGGGCTGCCCAGAGTCAGGCAGAGTTTGTTGCGAAGAGTAGTGGAATGAGATCGTGGCCACCGTCGGGACGTGCCACGTGGAGTCTGTTGCGGGTAGTGGAACGACGTCCGTTGTCGCGACTTGCCAGGAGGTGGGAGGAATCGTGCGGTATCCGTCGCAGGGAGTGGAGCAAAATCATGGTCATTATGGTGATCTGTCAGGGAGTGATGGAGCCGTGCAAAATCCATCGCAGGAGGTGGAGCAGTGTCGTGGCCGTCACTGCGGCCTGCCAGGGAGTGATGGAGCCGTGCGAAATCCATCGCAGGAGGTGGAGCAGTGTCGTGGCCGTCACTGCGGCCTGCCAGGGGGCCTAGGCCTGTCGGCCGAAGTTCGACTGGAGTGTCTGGCGGGGAGAGGTGGCTAGCCACCCATCTAAGAGGAGCTCGGAGTCCGACTCTCGTAGAAGTCCGGATGAAGTCTTCTTGCAGTCGGAGTTGTAGACGATACCCGATTTCCGTAGGAGTTCGGGTAGAGTCTTCCTGCAATTTAAGTCAGGTGCGAAGTCTGGCTCCCGTAGGAGTCCGGACGAAGTCTACCTGCAATTGCAGTTGAGGGCGAAGTCCGGCTCCCGTAGGAGTCCGGACGAAGTTTACCTACAATTGGGATCGCGGGTGGAGTCTGTCACCCATAGGAGTCCGGACGAAGTCTGCCTCCAGTTGAAACTGCAGAGATGAGGTCCGGCTCCCGTAGGAGCCCGGGTGGAGTCTACCTGCAATTAAAGTCAGGTGCGAAGTCCGGCTCCCGTAGGAGTCCGGACGGAATCTACCTGCAAGAGAGGTCGTGGGCGGAGCTCGGCTCCCGTAGGAGTCCGGACGAAGCCTTCCCGCGGTCGAGGTCGAGGATGGAGCTCGGCTCCCATGGGAGTCCGGGCGGAACCTTCCAGCAGTTGAGGTTGGGGATGAAGTCCGGCTCCCGTAGAAGTCCGGACTAAGTCTGCCTGTAGTTGGAGTCGGAGACGAGATCTGGCTCCCATAGGAGTCCGGTCGAAGTCCATCTGCAATCAAGGTCAGGGACGAAGTCCGGCTCCCGTAGGAGTCCGGACAGAGTTTACCTGTAAGTGAAGTCGTGGGCGGAGCTCGGCTCCCGTAGGAGTCCGAGCGAAGCCTTCCTGCAGTCGAGGTCGAGGACGGAGCCCGGCTCCCATGGGAGTCCGGGTGGAACCTTCCAGCAGTTGAGGTTGGGGACGAAGTCCGGCTCCCGTAGGAGTCCGGACTAAGTCTGCCTGTAGCTGGAGTCGGAGATGAGATCTGGCTCCCGTAGGAGTCCGGTCGAAGTCCATCTGCAATCAAGGCCAGGGACGAAGTCTGGCTCCCGTAGGAGTCCGGACGGAGTTTATCTGTAAGTGAAGTCGTGGGCGGAGCTCGGCTCCCGTAGGAGTCCGGGCGAAGCCTTCCCGTAGTTGAGGTTGGGGACGAAGTCCGGCTCCCGTAGGAGTCCGGACTAAGTCTGCCTGTAGCTGGAGTCGGAGATGAGATCTGGCTCCCGTAGGAGTCCGATCGAAGTCCACCTGCAATCAAGGCCAGGGATGAAGTCCGACTCCCGTAGGGGTCCGGACGGAGTTTACCTGTAAGTGAAGTCGTGGGCGGAGCGCGGCTCCCATAGGAGTCTGGGCGAAGCCTTCCCGCAGTTGAGGTTGGGGATGAGGTCCGGCTCCCGTAGGAGTCCGGACTAAGTCTGCCTGTAGCTGGAGTCGGAGACGAGATCTGGCTCCCATAGGAGTCCGATCGAAGTCCACATGAAATCAAGGCCAGGGACGAAGTCCGGCTCCCGTAGGAGTCCGGACGGAGTTTACCTGTAAGTGAAGTCGTGGGCGGAGCTCGGCTCCCGTAGGAGTCCGGGCGAAGCCTTCCCGCAGTCGAGATCGAGGACGAAGCCCGGCTCCCATGGGAGTCCGGGCGGAACCTTCCAGCAGTTGAGGTTGGGGACGAAGTCCGGCTCCCATAGGAGTCCGGACGGGGTTTCCCTGTAAATGAAGTCGTGGGCGGAGCTCGGCTCCCGTAGGAGTCCGGCCGAAGCCTTCCCACAGTTGAGGTTGGGGATGAGGTCCGGCTCCCGTAGGAGTCCGGACTAAGTCTGCCTGTAGCTGGAGTCGGAGACGAGATCTGGCTCCCGTAGGAGTCCGGTCGAAGCTTGTCAGCTGGATCCCCGGAGGGTCACCCCCGTCACGAACTTCGACTGGGGGATATTTTATACCCAACAACTGTCATATCAAATCAGATGTTCCAGCTCCTCGATATCTACTTTAATCCATAAATAAATCTTTTAAGCTTGCATATCTGATTTGACATCCCATTAGAGACAAACCTTCTGGCTGAGTCATATAGACCTCTTTTTCAAGATTACCATTAAGGAAAGCAGTCATGATATCCATCTGCTAGTTTTCATAATCATAGTATACTACTATAATAAATAAAATTCGTATAGACTTTAGCATAGCCACTGACAAGAAGATTTTATCATAATTAAGTCCTTGCTTTTGTCTGAAACTTTTTGCCATAAATCTAGCTTTGTAGATTTCTATTTCACCATCTACTCCGATCTTCTTCTTGAAGATCTATTTGCATCCTATTGGGGTTACATCCTCAGATGCATCAACCAATGTCCACACATGATTGGAGTACATTGAGTTCATTTCGAATTTCATGGCATCTAGCCACTTGTCAGAATCCTTACTCGTGATGGCTTTCGAATAAGTCAATAGATCATCATCTTGAATGATATTAGTCTCATTATCATTTCCTATGATGAAATCATATCTTAAAAGTGTATGATGCATTCTATTTGACCTTTAGAGAAAAGGTGTATATTGTGGATATATCTCTTTACTAGGTACTTCTGGTTAAAAACTTTCAATAGGTAATTCTAGAACATTTTGTAGGTCTTGAACTTTCTTTAGTTCAATATTCCTTTCACTATCTCTTTCTTGGATAAATTTTTTCTGCAAGAATATGGCATACCTACTGACAATCATCTTTTGTTCAGTAGGATGGTAAAAATAATATTCTTTAGTTTTCTTAGGATATCCTACAAACATATATTTGTCTGATCTTATATTTAGCTTATGTCTAAAAATATTTTTGACATGAGCAGGACAACCCCATATCTTGAAATGTTTAAGATTAGACTTTCTTTCATTTCATAATTCATATGGAGTGCTAGAAACAGACATTGAAGGCACTCTGTTAAAAATATATACAACTATTTTTAGGGCATATCCTCAAAAAGATATTAGAAGATCAGCATAATACATCATGGATCATACCATATCATAAGAGTATGATTCTTCTTTTCTGCTACATCATTTAACTGCGGCATATAAAAAGGTATCCATTCAGAAAGAATATCTTTTCCTTTAAGATGATCAAAGAATTCACTGGATAAGTATTCACTACCTCGATTAGATCAAAGGACTTTAATACTTCTCTCAGTTTGATTTTCGATCATCTTTTGATATTTCTTAAACATATCAAGAGCCTCGAATTTGTATTTCATAAGATACACATATCTATATCTTGATAAGTCATCTGTAAATGTAATAAAATAGAAATATCCACCTCTGGCTTGAATTGTCATGGGCCCATATATATCTGAATATACTAAGGTCAATAACTCATTTACTTTTTCTCCATGTCCAGAGAATGGAGACTTGATCATTTTTTTTATGAGACAAGATTCACAAGTCCCATATGATTCACAATCATAGAATTCAAATAATTTCTTTTTATACAACTTGTTTATCCTTGACTCACTAATATGATTAAGACGGCAATGCTAGAAAAATGACATATTTATATCTTCTCTCTTCCTTTTCATATTTCCATCAATATGAAAAATATTTTCTTTAAGTGATATAATTAAAAGATCATTATCAAAATACCCATTGCCAAAGAATTCATTAGAACGAAATATGGAGCAACCATTGCCCATAAATTTTATTTCATATCCATCATATAACAAAAGAGGTATAGATATGATATTTCCAATGATCTTGGGTATGTAGTAACATTCTTCTAATTTTAGAGTTCTTTCCGATGGTAGCTTTAGTAGGTAAGTCCCCATAGCTTCAGCAGAGATTGATTATCCACTTGCACCGAAGAGCTTAAACTCATCTTTCTCCAACTCTTTGATTCTCTGTAACCGTTACAATGAATTGCAGATATGAGAACCACATACGATATCCAATACCCATGAATTATTGGTTGAAAAACTTAATGAAAATGCAGTGTGTATCATGTACACACCTTTTTGTGTTACACTTATATTTTCTTTGAACTTTGCAAGAAAACTCTTGCAGTTCTTCTTCTAATATTTCATTTTGCTACAATAATAACAGGTCATGTTTGGAGAGACATTCTTTACCTTCTTTTTCTTAAAGGTGTTTCTTTTAGGGGTCAATTTCTTTCCTTTTTTTGAATCCTTCCTGCCAAATCTTTTCTTGTCCACCAAAAGAAGTGGATCTTTCTCTCTCTTGATATGATTTTCAGTTACTTTTAATATATTTAGTAGCTTTGATAGGGTTGTATCCAGTTTGTTCATGTGATAATTTACCATAAATTGAGAGGAGTCTAGGAGAGATTAGAGAATTATATCTTGACTGAGTTCAGCATCCATTGTAAAACCTAATTGACCTAATCTAGTGATCAAGTCAATTAGTTTCAGCACATGATTTTGCACTGAAGTACCCTCAATCATCCGAACCCAGATCAGTTGCTTAGATAATTTATATCTAGCAGTCCAGCTCTGTTCCCCACATAGCTCTTTCAGATTAAGCAATATGAAGGATGAATCCATATCCTCATATTGTCTCTGTAATTTATTACTCATTGAGACCAATATTATATATTTAATAGTCATGCTGTCATTTTGTCACATTTTATATGCGATGTTCTCGTCCTCTGAAGCATCTTTACTGATTGGACCAAGATCAGGTATGTCTAGAATATAGGATAACTTCTCTTGCGTAAGCACTATGCGCATGTTCCCCAATCAATCCAAATAACTGAGATCAGTCAACTTATTTGTATGAAGGATGCAACGCAATGAGAGATCAGAAGCCATTATGCAGAGATTTTAATCTACATGAATTAAGAATAACATTATAAGCAGACTACTCATAGTGATATATATAATTAGATGAGGTCTTTTATTCTAGTTATTGTTTTCACTATTTTATCATATACCATAGCCCTCTCTTTGGCAGACAAAAAAAATTTTAAACTGGTCTCTTAGTGGGGTTGAGATTTTTATTCCTCAAAGAAGTCATGTGGATAGCATAATAAACTCCCGTGAGTTCAAAGATAGAAAAAAATATCTAATTGTATTCTTTTGCAACTCTCAACATAATCTATCTTTAAAATATCTATAGTCTTATTGATAGCATAACAAACTATGATATTTTAGTTAAGTCAAATCTTTCATTTTTATACAGTCATATTTGAATAATATTATCTTTGTAGATAGCATAACAAAGCAATAAAATCAAATACGCCGTAAGCATTCTCAATGCATCAAAATATTACCATATCAGTCTCCATGGTAAGCCTTATGGATAGTATAACAAACTTACTATGGCTTTTGAAATAATAATCATCTTAGCATGAAAGAAGGTATTAGTACTGTATTAAATACTAAGCAATCTAAATTCAAAATTCGAACTAACCCAATTAATCTGAAAAGTGTTAAGATTGGTGGGAGGCCCTCCGATGCTTTTCTTAGACACCAACAAATTGGTCAAGTAAGCAAACGCACCTAATTAAATAACCACTCCTTAAACAACAATTTATTAATTAATTTAAGAATTGATTAGCTGCTGATTTTCAATACTACTATGACTTAATATGATTTTTATGATGACTTTAATGGTCTCAAATACATCCTTATAAATGACACTAATACATATAAACAATCATATTGTGCCATGTATAATATGAATCATAAATAGTAGCAGCTAATTTTAATCATCACATAATGATGCATAATCAAATTTAAGATTATGACAATATAAATAAGATCATAATTATGACATTATGCATCTAAATATATCTTTAAGATAAACTAGAGTAAGAATATTCAATAGGACTCAACTCTTGATCCGACTTGAACCAAATCGAAACCCTAGCTTGATCGCAATCAAGATCACATTCTAATCTTTGATTGTATTCATCAAGATTGGCTTTGATACCACTGTTGGATAATGATGGTACAGTGAAATATCTAGGTATTTAAAATTTTTATTCAAAACATCTTAGCGCACCAAAACCCTAATGTCGAAGACACCTTGATAATAGCAATTAAAGCATAATCTAATAAGAAGTAATAAGAAGCATACTATTAAATTCTGATTTAGTGATGATCAATTTTTATGAGACACCTAAGCGTTCACCCTCCAATAGTTATCCACATAGATATTGGTTCAAAAAAATACTCCCTATGAATCCGAACATCAGACCCGAGTTCACTCTGACTCGATTTGGTCGAACCACTTTTCAAACTTGATTCGAACCTTTTTTTAACTTTTTGGCTACTTGGCTAGCCCTTTTAGGACCCTCTAGAGCCTTGTCCTAAATATAATTAGATTTGTATTAGGCTAGGAAGGCTTGTCCTAAAAGGCTAAGGATGTAGGAAGAGAGGAAGAGGAGTTTTGTCTTAACAAGATAAGATAAGGCAGATCGCTTCGGATGACTTCCTTCCATCTGTCGTTTCCTTTTTATAGTTGAAGACGAGGCGGCAGAAACAACCCTATGCTCATCCCAACCACCACACAAAAAGGTATATTTGAAAATTAAGAGACTTATAAGATAAGATCTCTTTGGGATGAAACGTCGGTTCACAGCCTTTCCCATGCACACGCCATCGAAGAGATGCAATTGGCATCCCAACTTAAATCAGACATTTCTTAAATTTTGCCACATGGTAGGAGAGCCTTGTTTGATTTAAATCAATACCTGAGATCCCTTAATAAGCACCTCTTTCTGCCTTAAAGTAGAAGAATACTTATTGCATCTCTTCACATAAAAAATAGAATTCCCGTGCATGCACATTGGCTTTTCCTCCTCTTCCATGCCATATCATGCCATCTCATGCCTTAAAACAAGTGCTAGACTGATAGATGGCTGAATTAGCTTCCACATGGATCTTAAATCCAATCCAGAAGGACTCTATAAGTCTCTCCATGCTAAGATAAAGCTGCACCCAACAAATTGTGCGCCAATCTTAAGATAGAGTCCATTGCCCCTTGGACTCTATCATATCAACACCAAAAGGGGCCATGTGGTGCCATCTAATAGCCACCCATATCAGAGATTAATCCCAATTAATGTCCAATTAATTTGGTTTATAAATTAAATCTGATTCGAATAGTATTCGATCCAGAAGTATGAGCTAGGGTTAGCCACATGTGCTAGCATGCTCACCGACTAATTAATTAGATTAATTGATCCAATCAACCTCATCAAATCTACTCTTTGATCAATTGCTTTATGTATGTCATCCATTAGGCTCCACATCTAGCCAGCAGTAGATCTGGATATATCTTGATCTAATTTGATTAGATCCATTCTTAATCGATTAAAGTTCAATTCATGTCGATCCAAATTCAGCAATTAAAAAATCTTCTAATTGAAGAATGAATTAAAACCATTAATTTATTTAAACATACAAATCAAGATTGACATCTAGCAACATATCATGACTATCCAGAAGATGTAAAATTTGATAAAAATATCAAATATATCCTTCAGTGATAAGTTATCATGCAATTTAATCCTTCGATCATCCTGCATCTCGAATATACTTATGAGTATGGATTTATGTCAAACCTAAATACATATCTTTGTCGATTCTCCATCAATCAGTGATAACTCTAATAAAACATTAGAAACTCTATCTAATCTTCATTCTACTTTGATCAAAGATTTCTCGAGTTATCTAGAGATGATAATCATAGGATGTCATCTCCTCTTATCAGGAGTGATCGATTTTTTATTGATTTACTCACAACCTCCATACACACTCCACCATATCCCAAACATCCTATTCATGACTTAATACCATGATTGAGTATGAACCAAAATATAGATTCATGTACACAAGATTCTATGATGGTCTTAGATCTAAGGATCACTTGCACAACTTTCACTTAGAAAATCATCTTTTGACATACATGCAAGGCTTCATAAGTTATTCTCCATCGACGAGTCAATTTAGTGAACTCATTTTTTAATGAGTACCCACATCTTTATATTAGTGTCCTCACTCAAGTGGCTTGTGAGATCAACCACCCTCTCCATTGAACATACATAGGATGTGGCAGTCTATCCGAAATATTGATCTCCAACTCAATGCTTCTATAATCAGAAATATTTAAGATTAGAATTTTAGGTCTTACAGATATGACCCATTCATATCTCCTAAAATTATTATCCTAATCTTTGAGGTTCATCATAATCTTTAATATAAAAAGATGTAACTAAAATGGTAAATCATAATATCTCATTTTATTAATATCAGAATAAATATCATTACATAAGTTGGAAGAAGATACAGAAAAATTCCATCACATCACTCTTGTGATTGGCTTGTATGAAACTTATTTTTTCATGGCCTTCTGATGAAGTCGGCTTTCCGATGAGATCGGTCTTTAAGGCTCACATCGGTATTCTTGTCAACTTGATAGCTCTTGAGCATGAATTTCGAGGACATTGGTTAAGGTGGTAAGATTCCATAACAATTATTTTCCTTACTCTTCCAATCATTTAGAATTACAAAGAGGTATGATTTAAACTCTCATATTTTATCATTTATGATTAATCTATCACTGACTATAGATAATTACATGTTGCTACGTTTTCTTTTTTTTTAGAGGCTTATTCTCCAACATAAAAATAAAAATTAATGTCATAAAAATAGCGTGACATGTAGCGATAGTTATGAAATGATCAAATTCTTAATTTTTGTTCTAGGGTCACACAATACCAGCATGCCAAAATGGCTTATTTAGCAGGGTTGATCACATAATAGTGAATGCGACCCTTGGTGTAGCAATTATTTTCATGTGCATACATGTGCAAGTTAAGGTAACCATGTCTATCTTTTATATAATACAAAATAATTATAATAACATGGCTTCTAGATTTTGTAGTTGTGATGTCTCATCTTTGACTAATCACTTATTTTGATTGGATCTCATGTGCCAATTTATCAATCAAACCAATTCGATGCATTTCTCACCAAGCTCAAATACTACTTCCCTAAGAAAGCAATGTCCAAATGACAAGGAAGGATTTAATCTCATATATCCATACACAACAATAATACTATAAACCCACCTGATTACCTGTTTGGGGCAGTAAAGGGGCAACCGGATGGGGACCATCAAACTATACACTCTTAGTTCACTCGAGATGCAAGAATCAAAGTAGGTGCCAAATATAGGATCTATTTGGCCAGATATTTAGAGAGGAAGAAGCTGCTTAATTATTTTTTAAAAAAATATTTATTTTAAAAAAATAGGGTGTTTGACCAAATTTATTTTAAAAAATAATATATTTTTGAGTCGTAGTAGAAGCAATTTTTCTGCTATGAGGAGGAAGCAAAAAATTGGAGCTTCTCCTCAAAAGCAGAAGTAGAAAATTAATTTTTTCAAGACAAAAATATTCTTACTCAAAATCATTATTTACCATAACTACTCCTATTTATTTTCATATAATCCTCCCATTATTCTCACGCTGCCTGCCTCATCGCCCTTTCTTCATCCTCTCTGCCTCTTTCTTCTTCTCCTCCAGATTAGATTCAAGATCAAGAGAATTAAAAATAAAAAAACAAGAGAAGGTAAAACTCGATCTTTTCATTCTCTTTATTTACGTAGTTCTTGAACTAATCTGGATCTCTTAGATTTTTGTGCTTGAAATAGAATTTTTTTAATTAATTATCAATTTTTTTTAAGATTTCTATCTTTGTAAAAACTCTTCGATACAAATTCTTATGATCGATAAGAAAGAGTATAAATCTTTTTTTTGATGTAAAAACTCTCACCAACCTCCCCTATATTTTTTTGACTACAAATCTTTGTAAAAACTCTCCTCTCCTCCCACCGACCTCCCCTATCTTTCTACAACTAATGTGCTTCTTCTTGATTCGTTCGTTCGAGCCGTGCTCCCATGGCGTTGGAGGTGTGTAGCACCCTGGTTCTTGGCCATGGCCAGAGCTACTGTAATCCATTTGTTCGCCTCCTGATCACTCACCCTCATCCCTTTCTCTCGATTTCTTGCAAGATGTAGCATCGGAATTTCTTGGGTGCATTAGTTGTTTTCTCTAAAACTTTTGAAACAAGAAATGTCTTATTTGATTCCTGTTAAAAAATATATCTCGAGATTCGATCCATATTGAGCTTATAGCAAGATCTAGGACGATGAACGGAGTCTAACGAGCCCAAGAACAGTCTAAATAGAGTCTAAACAAAGAAGATACATGCGAAAAAAGATCAGAGTGAGCAGCATGACGCACGAGGCGGCGGTGGCCGATGGAGGCCGGCGGTGGCACCGCCGGATCTGGCGGAGACGTGCGCACGCACAGGCACGCACGGCCCAACATGCGGGCACCCAAGCCCAGCATCCCTATGCAGTGCACCGTGGACCGCAGGGCGTTGGGCGGTCCATGGGACCGGCGTGGACCGAACATGCGGTCTATGCGTGGTTGAGGATGTTTTTTACACAATCCGACGGCCCAGATCGCAACTGATCACGATCAGATGACTGAGGATGATTTTGGGCTTGATCAGATAATCAGTGACCCTGATGTACATGATCGAATGGCTCTGATGCGAGCCTGTCATGATCGGACGGCCACGAATAATTCTAGGCTTGATTGGGACTCTGTTTCCTAGTGTAACAGTTTTTTGGAGTTTTTGGAGTCTATAGAACTCCGATTGATAAGCCATCAGTTATGTTAGAGAGCTAGTAACGTCCTAAAGGTGTAAAAAAACTTTAACATAAGTTTTAGAGAGCTTTTGTAAGGATTTTGAGACTTTTTCTTAAGAAACTCTTGTACAAGGGTTGAGTGATGAGTTCTTCTTATATTGGTTTTATTTTATTCTCTTATAGTGAAGCTTGCACGTCCCATGAAGATAGGCTTGAGGTCGATCCATATATTTATATTATATTTCTTATTTTATTTTTTTTTCTTCCTACTGCATAGTGTGGTACCAGATCTAAGCACAACAATTAGTATCAGAGCAAGATGGTGCCAGAGCATAGGTTGCAGCAGTGGTGAACAAGATAGAAGATGGAGAAGACAAGCACAATCAAGATAGAGATCAACAGATTTGATGAAAAAAATAATTTCTCCTTGTGGCAGACAAGAGTGAAAGACGTGCTCATCCAGCAAGGGTTGATCGATGCTCTCTTTTACAATGAGAAGCCGATCACCATGGAGGTGCAATATTGGAGGCGACTGTAGATGTAGGCGATGAGTATGATCCGTTTGTATCTAGCGGATGAGGTAGTGATCTATGTGCTTGGCGAGACTTTTCCGATGATGCTGTGGTCGAAGCTCGAGGAGTTATATATAACGAAGTCTCTTATCAACGCCCTTTTTCTCTAGAGGCAGTTCTACCATCTATGGATGATTGAGGGATAGAGCGTGTAGGAGTATCTCAGCCATTTTCAGAAGATTCTCACCGACCTCCTCGGTGTTGGCGAGAAAGTTGAGAAGAAGATCAGGGCACTGGTCTTGCTAGCATCGCTTCCCTCTTCATATGAGTCCTCGGTGACTGTTCTTCTAGTGAGGAAGAGCACCAGCAAGATGGACGAGGTCACCGTGGTGATTCTCCAGAAAGAGGTTCTCAGGAGGGAGAACCCAGCTTCGAACTTAGATGGTAGCTCAGCTTTGGTGGTTTCTGAAGGAGTAGGAGGTGGTAGACAAAGGGATAAGAGATCACGGCGAGGGAGGTTTAAGTCCAGGATGAGGGACTTAAGTAAGATCAGATGTTATTAGTGTGACGAGTTGGGGCATCTAGTCAGAGATTGTTCTCAACTCAAAGATCAGACGAGGGCTACTGCAGCAACGGTCAGTAGCGACTTAGATGGTGATGTCTTGAAGATATCTGATAAGATATCTATTTTTTTCCAGCAATGGATTTTAGATTCTGCATGCACCTATCATGTATGTTGCAGAGAGGAATAATTTAACTCCCTGGAGAGCAGCGAGAGCATTGTTTATTTGTCAGATGGATCGAGCTGTACGATCAGAGGTATCGGGATGGTCAGTTGGAGGACACATGATGGTGTAGTGAGAAAATTGGGAGAGGTCCGATATATATCTAATTTCAGACATAATCTTATCTCACCAAGCAGACTGGATTCGAAAGACTACAGGACGGTAGCTGATGGAGAAATCCTGAAGGTGTTGTATGGTGATAGGATTGCTTTAGAGGGAAAGAAAAGGATAATAGGACATTACTATCTGGCGGAAAGTCCCGTGCGAGGTAGAGCTTCAGGAGCTAGAAGAAGCCCAGAGTGAGGTGGAGCTGCAGGTGGAGGTGGATTGGGCACTAAACGGGAGACTTGGGAGGACGAGAGGAGACGTCGTCGGGTGAGATTTCTATTACCGCAGGATGATACCCCAAGTAGATTTTTGGTCAAAATGGACACAGCCCATGATGGAGGTGGGATCGAGCGGCCTGTCTCGACTCCCACATTTATCCATCCATGAGACAGCAGACATGCCCTAGGGTGTGAGGGTGAGACGAATCATCGGCTCTTGAAGATAGATGGAGGCCGAATATCGAGTCGAAGTGGAGATTGTTAGAAAATACGTCTCAAGATTCGATCTATATTGAGCCCATAATGAGGTCTAAGATGACGAACGAAGTTCAACGAACCAAAAAATAGTCCAAACGGAGTCCAAACAAAGAAGATACGCACGAAAGAAGATCGGAGCAGGCGGCACAGCGCCTGAGATGACGGCGGTCGGCGGAGGCTGGCAGTGGCGTCGTCGGGCCCAGCAGAGATGCGGCCCAGTGCGTGGGCCGGCCCAAAGCGGGCGCACGTGTGGGTCGGCCCAGCTCATGCGGGCGCCCAGGCCCAGCGTCTCTATGTGGTCCATCGTGGATCGTGGGGAACTGGGCGGTCCATTGGACCGGCGTGGACCGAACATGCTGTCCACGCATGGTTCAGGATGTTTTTTACGCGATCCGACGGTCTAGATCGTAGTCGATCACGATCGGACAGCTGAGGATGATTCTAAACTTGATCAGATGATCAGTGGCCTTGATGTACATGATTGGACGGCTCTGGTGTGAGCCGATCACGATTGGACGGCCACAGATGATTCTAGACTTGATTGGGACTCTGTTTCCTAGTATAACAGTGTTTTGGAGTTTCTGAAGTCTATAAAACTTCGATTGACGAGCCGTCAGTTGCATTGGAGAGCTAGTGATGTTTTGGAGGTGTAGAAAGGCCTCAATAGAAATTTTAGAGAGCTTTTATGAAGGTTTTGAAATTTTTTTTTGAGAGATTCTTGTATAAAGATTGAGTGGTGAATTTTTTTTGTATTAATTTTATTTTATTCTCTCGTAGTGAAATTTACACGTTTCATGAAGATGAATTTAAAATTGATCCATATATTTATATTATATTTTTTATTTTATTTTATTTTTTACTATATCGTATGATACTGGATCTTGATGTTATAATTTCTCGAGTGAGATTTTTTAGTTCTTGATTTTTGTCATTTCTTATCTTTTTTGTCATCGTTGTAAAAACTAATATCAACCCAAAATGTGAGAATAGCCACCATTTATTAGTGTACTTCGCTTGTTGATGTGACCTCTGCTCTGTACTGTATTTGTCTTTATGCTAATCATTTTGATTTTTTTGGACGTATTAGTTGTTGTTTTTTAAAATAAATCTTTCAAAGCAAGAAACAATTTATTTGATTTCTTGATTGGGGGTTTTTAATTCTTGTGTTTAGTATTTCTGGTTTCTCTTGTCGTCGTTCTAAAAATTAATCTCATCCCAAAATGTGAGAATAACCATGATACTGGTATGCTTTGCTTGATTTATTTGAGCATTGATGTACCTTTATGCCAATCACTGTGATTTTTTTTCTATGGATTAGTTATTATTTTGAAATCTTTTGAAGCAAGAAACTAGTGATTTGATTTCTTGAATGAGCTTTCTCAGTTCTTGGTTTATTATTAACTGTCACATTATTTGTATCTTTTAGGTCCTTTTGATGATTGTGAAATGGAATGACATATGGTTTATTTCTTTGTTCAATATTATTATTAATTATATATTTTTCAATTTATATTGACAAGAAAATGAGTAAGAAAGTGACACAAAATGGCACTATTGAGAAAGCTAAATGGGATGCACGTACCGTAGAATTGTATCTGAATATATGTGGGGAAGAAGTTATGGCTGGAAATCATCCTGGAACTCACTTCAACAAAGTAGCAGGTTGGACTAATTAGGTCTAAAAATTTAACGAAAAGACTGGAAGTAACTATGATAGGGTCCAACTTAAGAACAAATGTGATAACCTCAAAAATACTTGGAAAGAACGGGATGCTTTAGTTGGAAAGGAGACTGGATTAGGATGGGACCACGAGAAAAAGACAATTCAAGCTAGTCCCGAATGGTGGGGGAGGAAGATAAAGGTAACCGTAATTATACTCCTTATTCTTCACTTACAGATAATGATTTATTATTTCGTTTTGGAAACTAACTTTTCTTATTTTCCTTCCATGATTGTAGGAGAATCCAAGTGTAGAGGAGAAAGGTTTACAGTTTCGAGAACAAATGGAGATTTGTTTTAAGGATGTTGTTGGCACCGGTGAACATGCATGGGCACCGTCATCTGGAGTGTTTCCAGATGGTATGCAAGGAAGTTAATGGTTTCAACCTGAGCAACCATTTGAGTTTGAAACGCCTGCAAGTAATGAGGTGGTTGTGGATATTGACGACTTAGGAAAGAACACGGGAGAAGGCTTGGAACAAATTAATCTAGAAGAATCAGAAGTAATTGAAAAAAGAGGTGTCAATGAGAGTGGTGGTAAAAAAAAAAAGAAAGAAGAAAGGCATCAACAATTACAACTGAAAAGGAAAAAAGTAAAATCAATACAAGTTTAAGGATAACCTCATCAATGGACAGAATTGCAGAAGCTGTGGAATCACGCTCTTCAATGAGTGTGGGGTTAAGAGATACACCACTTAGTATTGAGGGTGTAATGACCGTTGTTCGTAATTTGCCTGGTAACGTAGTTGGTAGTGATTTATGGTGGAAAGCGAGTCAGTTGCTAGTCAAGCAACCAATGAGAGAAATGTTTTTAGCACAAGAAGACCCAGAGTTGCAATTGCCATGGTTGCAAAAGATGTCCGAGCTTCACAAGGACTAGATTTTGTGAAGTGAACTGTTATTTGCATTTGGGAGTTTTATGTTTTCTTCTAGTTATGTGAACTGTTATTTGTATTTGGGAGTATTGTTTCAGTTATGTTATCTTTTATTTGCATTTGGGAATTTTATGTTTTCTTTTAGTTATGGGAACTTTTATTTGTATTTGGGAGTATTGTTCCAGTTATGTTATCTTTTATTTGTATTTGGGAGTTTTATGTTTTGTTCTATTTATGTGAACCGTTATTTGTATTTGGGAGTATTGTTCCAGTTATGTTATTTTTTATTTGCATTTGGGAGTTTTATGTTTTGTTCTAGTTATGTGAACCTATATTTGTATTTGAGAGTATTATGTTTCACACTTATGTGAATTGTGGATCTATGTTTTTATATAATAAATAAATTGTTATATTTAAAGTTCTTATTAGTTAAGTAATTTTTGTTTTGTTCTTTTTCTACGGATATGTCATTGACTAATTCATTTGATAATAATGACGATGTTGATGAAGAAGTTCTTATAGATGATGATGATGATGTGTTTGATTTGGCCCTTTGCGGTGTAGCTCTTGGAGCAGAGTATTACTTAAAGTTTTGTTTAAAGATTCCATGCAAAACATCTTCTCACACAGGTTTTCATTTTATGAAAGAGATACCTGAAGGACATGATAAACACTGTTATGAGATGTTTAGAATGGAAAACATGTTTTTCTTGCCTTATGTAGAACTTTACAGGAACAATATGGTTTGGAATCAATAAGAACAATGACCATAGAGGAGATGGTTGCTATGTTCTTAATGGTGGTAGGACATGGGGTAGGGAATCGAATGATTCAAGAACGATTCCAACACTCTGGAGAGACTGTTAGCAGACACTTTCATCAAGTTTTAATGGCAAGTTTGAAATTGGCTATGGTCATTAAGCCAAAGATCTTGCTTTTTCGGATGTTCACCCTAAAATAAGAGAAGATGACAGGTATTGGCCATATTTTAAAAATTGTATTAAAGGTATTGATGGCACACATGTACCTTATATTGTTTTTTTTAAGGAGCAAATTAAATATATAGGTAGGAAGGGATTTACTTCCCAAAACATAATGACCGTATGTGATTTGGATATGTGCTTTCCATTTGTATGGCCTGAATGGGAAGGTACTGCACATGATGCTAAAATATTTGACCAAGCACTTGGGAGGTAAAACCTTAACTTTTCCTAACCCACACCAAGTAAGTAGCCTGCTTATATTATGCATCATATCATTTTATTATGTAAATATTATTTTCTATATAATATCAATTAAATTTTTTTTTTATTACTTGGTTCAGGTAAATGTTACTTGGTAGATTCATGCTATCCAACAATGGTCGGCTATTTAAGATCATACAAAGGTGAATATTATCATCTCTCTGATTTTGGACGTGCCACTAGTTTTAAAAATCGAAATGAGACTTTTTAATTTTTTTCGCTCTAGTTTGAAATACACAATTGAAAGAATATTTGGAGTATGGAAAAATAGGCTTCCTATTTTACGCTCAATGCCATCATTCAAGTTTGATATTCAGATTCATCTTGTCTCAACTACTATGGCTATGCATAATTTCATACAGCGACATTCTTCCATTGATATCGAGTTCAATCATTATGCTGATGATGACATTATGCTAGAGATTAAGGAAGGAGATGGGCCTTCTGGCATTCTTCTAGAAATGCAAGGCAGGTCTTCTACTATTATGGAGTGGATGCATAATAGAATTAGGGATGAAATTGTCGAGAACTCTCCTCATGTATGAGTTATTCTCCTTCTTCTTTGGTGTAAATTTTCAATATTTAGTGAATGATGTATTTTGATACATGTATATTATCATATAAGAATTATATAAAATATTCAATACGTATTATCTTTGATTCAATTATATTTATATTGATTAAAATTTTTAATATATTTTTTATTATTTTATTTTTTATATTTTAATTAAATAAAAAAACTTAATTAAAATTAACTATAATGAATATTTAAAATTATTTATTTATTTAAATAATATTTATTGTAAAGTAAATCTATACATGCCCTTTTTCGTAATTTAATAGTCTAAAATATTTTTTTTGAAAGATTTGCCAAACACAAATTGCTTCTCAGATACAGATAAAAATATTTATCAAATAATTTTATCACATACAAACTACTTCTCTCTCGCAACACTTTTTCTGAAATTTTATTTTAAAAAAAATTATTTCAAAATAAGCTGATATTTACAACTTGGCAAAATAAACCCATATATTGTAAGAGAGAAAGTTTTTGTGCACTGCGTGTGGCGTAGTAAAATTGATATGGAGTGAACGGCCCAACCATATTGGAGCACGTAGCCACCGCTTTTCAATGCGTATTTAATAACGTATTTAATACCCATAGTTCTACTTTTTTATTTAAAATTTTAAATGATAAAAATATCTCTTCTATTTTAAAAAAACTATGACATCCTGTCACCATATTATAATATTCTATGATTAAATTATAACTTTCTGTATATAGAAAGTTATAATTTTTTTTTCAGAAGTCATAAAGAAAGAAAGATATTTTCATCATTAAAAATTTATATAATTTTTAAATAATAAAAATATCTTATCTTTTTTTATGATATTCTGTGATTAAATTATAAATAGAAAGTCATAATTTGACTGCAGGATGTCATAATTTTTTCAGAAGATGAAAAATACTTTCGTCATTTAAAATTTTAAATAAAAAAGTAGAACTACAAATATTAAATATGTATCAAAAAATGATGACTACGTGGTCCAATCAAATAGGACGGTGTATTTTTTCTACACCGCATGCGATGTACAAAACATTACTCATTGTAAGAAGGCAGGGACCTGAGCTAAAAAATATACTTGCGCGCCAGATTGTCAGGTTGCTCTTTTGGGCCCACTGTTAGTGAAGTTGGTTGGTGCAAATTGGGCTGGTTTGGATTAATTGATGGATTAGGACAATGGCTTTCACTTGAACAAACTGGGTCACAGACTGAGACAACTGCCATCCAGTGATCAACAAATGTTTTACCCATTAAACTCTAAGAATGCTGTTCCATCTACCCAATAATCTCCAACAAACTGGCATGATTCCTTCAATACTCGATATTTATTATTTTGCAAAGCGGAGAATAAACAACCAAAGTACTCCACATTTTCTGGGTCTTCACATTTTGTGCAACTCATAGTCATCCCACAACTTGAGGCCTCTCTCTAGGAGGCCATCCGATCCAGCAGTTATTAGACCTCTTGATAATTTACCATGGCGTCGATATCGTCCCAGGGTGCGCAAGGCTGCATCCTGTGAGTAGGCAGCTGCTAATGTGGAAATCAATATGTTCAGTGAGAGCATTAGACAGAGATAGCACTCATCCAATTTTGCCTATAGAGGCACTGAGTTGATACCAAAATTACTTGATTGGTTGGTGAAGTCGTCCTTGCAATGCTTAGTCTGCAATATCTTTTTTGTACTAGATGTTTCTTTGAAAAAGAAATCCAGTAGGAGTATCAAGCCAAAAGAGATTAGTCATGTTGGCCTTCGCACTATATATTTGGCACATAGAAAATTGCCCTTTATACACAGAGGAAAGATGGGAAAGATTCCAAAAGGAACCTTTGGAAAAAAGATCAGAGGAAGCTTCTGCTAATTAGTTTCTTCGAATCAAATCGTCAGGAAGAAGATATTCTACCACGAATTTGGCATATGCTTCGAGCTTTGGTCAGGAAAGCAGCCAATGCCATGCTTGCTTTTTGCCAGTGGCCAAATTCCCTACTCTCCATTTGACGCTAACCAAACTATCAAACTTATCCATAGTTATGCCCTTCACAAAAGTTGATTTGCACGCTTGGAACAAGACTTCCACAGTCTAATCCTTTTTGAGAGATTATGCTGCTGGTAAAGGGAAAAGGACAATCATACTAAACAACCACACGCTTCTTATCGAAAACATAAGGGGTATAATGATTGTGCCACCTATCGATTTGTTGCTTTGTGCTTTGTGCAGCAAAAGATTAGCTTTGTGCTTGCACCGTGATGACATGCATGTCACTTCACGTTTTCAAGCTAATTCACATGAAGATACCCCCCCCCCCCCCCCCAAAAAAAAAAGTAAGCTAGGGGTTGGAGGGGGTGAAAATGGGGGAAAAACTAGGGGCGTATTAATTCTATACAAGTGACCATCATGTGATCGGTGATAATAACCAGAGATGTCAGTTGGTCACATCAAATGCAGGTCTAGCTCAACCTAATTTTGGCATGGTTTGGCATTCAATTTGAGATTTAGCTCCCTAATCAACTCATTTGTACTCCATGCCTTGTCTCTTAAGATTGAGACCGATTGGATCCAAACATATTTTGAAGTAAAAGAAGGAAGGAAACGTGAACCCCAAACATGAGAATTTATTAAATTGAGATAAATTTTGCAAGAGAATAGTGAAAGAAAGTATGG
The DNA here is from genome assembly GCF_000442705.2 of Elaeis guineensis. Classification (NCBI taxonomy): domain Eukaryota; kingdom Viridiplantae; phylum Streptophyta; class Magnoliopsida; order Arecales; family Arecaceae; genus Elaeis; species Elaeis guineensis. Next base: position 12,720,079 of record NC_025997.2, read on the forward strand.
AATGGTCAAAGAGGAGAAGAAAAAAGAGATCAATTACCGAGTGAGCATTTAGAATATGTTTGATTCGCTATTAAAAATAGAATCGGAATGAAATCAAAATAGTCATATTTCCTAATGCATTTGATTTATAACTAAAATTAAAATAAAATTTAAATATATACTAGGAGAGAGTAAAGACTGTATTTTGAGAGAAAAGATTATATTTTGAGAGCATTCGTATTCTCTCATGAAATCAGAATGATTATGAACTAAATAGCTAGAATAAAAGTTATTCATTCCAATATCAGAGTCTAACACCCTCCAACCAAATATGCTCTTAGACTTCTTCTAGAGCATGAGGAAACACATTCCATTAAATTGGACAAATCTTCTCCAAAACCTAATTAATTGTCGAATGGTGCTTCAAAAATATTTTGTTGTTCATTTCTAGCCATATAATCCCTTGTAGGGACATGACAAGCTAATCCAACCTTGCCTTATGTTTCTTCCGATCATTTTCTTTTTTCACATAGTTCATAATGATAGAAGAGAAGTAGTGTGTCCTTTTACACCTGGACAGCGCTTGAGTGCAAAGCACAAAATCTTAAAAGATAAACACCAAAGCAAAAAATGAGAGTTAGTTGTAGCTATGATCGTGCTGATTGAGAACCTCTAATCAATAGTTAATTTTCAAATAGGATTATGTTCAAATGTGAAGATTGAGGTCCTTCCTGAAAAAGGTAAGAGATATTATTTAAATATCTTGATTTTATATAAGTATTCAAATCTCTCTGGAGCACAATGAAAATGATTTAAACACATATTAGTATGTATGATCAGTCTTCATATACTTTCTCTTTAAATCTTGATATTTTTTTTGCAAGCTAAGAGTCCAAATCCAATCAAATCTATTCACAAATATCATAATTGATCTATGATTAATTTTTTTTAAAATAATACTGTAATATCCTCTAATCCACAAAAAAACATAAATTGTATTCATTGTAATAGTATATATAATAATTTAAAATCTCATCCAAAAATTTGTTGGACGATGCTGATTCCTTATCTCCGAGACTCAGCCCCAGATTTCATTGATCTTCATCTCATCCAAGGAGGCAGCATGGCTGGGTTTAAACATCACATGCTAGGTTGATATTATTGAACTAACCGTCAATTTGTGTCTCTGTTAGGATCAAGCAGATGCCTAGTTCAACGAGACACATACCAGCTGGCTCCAGCTGGCTTAAGTGTACAAGTCAGATAACTTTTCAAGGGGGAAAAAAAAAAAAAGAAAAGGACTGAAAGTCAGATAAGGGTTGGACCCGGCTCTGAGCCACTGAGCCATGGTTGGACCAATTCCCGTTCCGTGTAAACCGTATTTCTCGTGATTGAATAAGTCAAACATTTCCACTGGAACGGAGGCCAACAATTTTCGGGAGCTAGCTGGACCATCATCTTGCTTGCACAGATGGTTGACCAAAGAGCTAATTCAGCCAATAATTGGTTCGTTCAAGAAATAGAAGCCTAAATGATTGAGAACTGGTGTCTCGTTGAGACAATAATTGAAAGTCCTAAAAAAGGAAAAAAAAAGAGTAAAAATAAATACATCAACAAGTTCTAATTAAGTATATTGCACGGCTTCGAAGTTCCAAGTCAGATTCCCTTGTCCAACCCGAGTGATGCTTTATCTCTTGACAATCTAGAGTCCCCAAGGACTGTCTACAAATTGATCATATATACTTGCATACCGGTGGTTCATTGAATTCACAAATAATTTGCATACGAATTTTGTTTGAATTCTCATACTTTTGGTTTTATGTTCGTAGTTTTATGCGAAAATTTTGGGGAGGAAATATAAGATCAAAGTGAAGAGGTTGACGATGTATACAGCATCATTAATTTTTTTTTTTTAAAATGAAAAACTAGTGATATGGTCAACATTGTTCCGATAAAATAATAAAATGACAGATACAAAAGTCAACATCAACATATTTATGATTAGTCCAAGTTTGCAATCTAGGACCAGCCATAATATTATTAACATAATATAATTCTGAGCATTCTGCAGGCTTCTTGGTGTCGTTTAAATAGTGTTTTTTGGGGGAAAAAAAGGACTAACAGCTATGTACAATCCTAACTTGCTTTCCCAACCCACCACAGAATTCCATTCAAACCATGGAGATCCTATTAATTTATCCCAGAAAAAAATAATAATAAAAGAATACAACTCACAAGGATATGGTCAGAGTAGTGGTTGCACACCTCTATATTTGCAAGAAATTTTCATGTTGAATCTTTTAGAAGTTGTTTTCTTAAGATTTGACATGTTTGCTTCTTTCATCATGTTTATGAAGTGAATGGTGGTAGTCGATCCCGCCGTTGCTCTTAGAAAAGGGAATGCTACAAATCTACAACTTGTGAAGCCAACGAGGAACACGTTAGACCGTCGAAGTTTTTCGACCACACGTGGAAAACAACTGCTAATGCCACGATCCACTGCATGCTGCGATTAGAGATCCGCCACCGCGTTCTCTATGGCCATCCTAATCTTTCCTCCTGTCGGTTGTTTACGTCCACTATTCTTCTCCAGGACACCGCCGTTGAAGCCTTCTTGAATAACAGCTGGTGATTAAGCTTGCCTGGCCTGAGGTCAAGAAGGGATAAGGATCACTTATTAGCTTTGAATGGTAAGAGGGGATCAGTGACAGCATATTTGTTCTCATAATTCTTCGAGTGGAGCATATAATTCTAAAAGATGTGCTCTTCTTTCCTGCTTTGAGTTAGGTTTTCTAACACGAGTGCAAAAAAGTCAAACAGGTCTTTTCAAGTACACAGTGGAATGGCATTCATATGTATCTTCTTATGCGGCTCCACCCACCACCCCTCCCCACTTTTGTATTTTCTATTCTTTTCTTCGGGCTTTGTCCAAACAATTGCTTGTAAACGAGAATCATGTGTCTCGTGTCTTGATGTAGTTTATATATCCACATGCATGGCATGTGAGGCCTTGCAAGTTGTAGAAGTCGGCAACTCTTTTTTTTTTTGGTAAAACAAAGGCCGAAGCTGTATTAAATGTTGGAAAGCAACCGTTTGCAGAACCAGCACACGTACAGGGAGAAGGAAAAATTTACAAAGAAGATCAAGCTATTACAAAAGGAAAAATGAAGTCGGCAACTTGGGTTTTAGCATGGAGGGACAACGGGGAATGACTTGCATGACATGGGGACATGGGATGTCCATACATGAAAAGTTATGCCAAGCATATTCCACAAGAGAACAAAATATATTTGAGAATATGTATGGGAGTCTACTGGTCTTACTTTCCTTTTTACAGAGCAAACTTTTACCTTCCTTCCCTCAAGGCCGAAGGATGGGATGTACCCGAGCCTGTAGTCAAACAAAAAGGCTTTCGGCGCTTGTGAATAATGGTCACGTTGTCTCTTTTAACTCTTGTTTTGTACAGCCTCATCCATCATTCCCACCGCCAGACTTTTGACTTGACATTCTTGGTTTAGCTTCCGTACCTACCTCCATGAATCTAGGAGATAATCACCCAAATAAACATTAGTAAAAGCAATTGTTCCAGTCAAATCTTGGTCGCTATACAGAATATGCACATGCCTTAAAAAAAACTCACAAAATAACTATTTACCAAAAGAAAACTCACAAAATAACTTTGGGATCAAGCATGCAAGCCTGTGAAGTAATGATTGTTTATATAATTTATGACACGTTATTAACAATCAAGTGGATTGCGGGTGGCATCTTGCTTCCCATTCCATAAAAAAAAAACAAAAAAAATCAAGTGGCTGACATGGTCAAAACTCATTAGACAACACCTCGTGGTACTTCACATACCACACCTCATGCCATGATCTCCGCATGCATGTATGGGCAGCCTACACCAATTTATAGGAGCATTTTAGAAATATATAAATGCTCACTCAATAGTTAATTAAGATGATGTTCTCTCTCTTAAGGTGTTCACAGCTTAGGATAGCCAACAGGTTCTTTTAACACTTTTGTGTTAGCTTTCTCAAATTCTCCTTCATCCTTATCATTAATTCATTTAGTTTCTTTTGGAGCTTGGAGGATGCTTTGAGAGCTTCACAATGCATGATTTAATGGTTGCTGTCATGATAAAAGGTCAATCATTCTTTTGCACAAAAGATACAACCTGATCTCGAGGACCAAAAGCTAGCATGCAGAGGTGGCTATCAATATTTTTCAGACGTTATCATCAACTTTTTTAAGCTGGTGGTCTTTCCTGGAGGTTCACCTGAAGTCGTCGCCATCCGGAATGTCAGCATGATCGTCACGTCAAGAGTGCGTCCAAGGTGGATTATATCCCACCATGCCAAGCTGGATAACACCTATCATTGGAAAATGGTCTCGAATCAATGAATGGCAACCAAAAGTTGCTTTAAATAGCATATACGTGGATATGAGGATGACACCCTCTTCTTCAATTCATTCCCCCTTTCATAGTTTTAGGATCGCAAGTAGCTTGTTCCACCATCCCATCCAATGACAGGCACTAATCCGACTTTTAGTTCTCAGGATAATTATCCTCCCAATCCATCCAATACCCTTTTTTTTTTTATTTGGATAGAAAGCATCAACTACTGTACTATCAAAAGTAAAGATCTACGACAGTATATGTATTTACAACCATCCAGCTAAACAACTCGTTACAAAATAATAATCCACCAGTACATGTAAATATAACCCCACATTTAGAAAAACAGAGAGTGGCATATGAGCATTTAAATCATTCAGTCAGTGCAAGAGTATGAAACTATTCAGCTGTGGATTGAAATTACGATTTTGATCAATATGTAACAATGAAGTTGACCAACAGTTTTTACTATGCTGATATCCTAACTCCAAGGAAGTATAAGCATACAAGCACCATTGATATATATAAGACTGGCAAACTTCCTGGAAACTGCATATCTTCATTTGTTGAGATGAAACATAGTAGAAATTGTGCCACAGCTGGAAGGTGCCAAGAGCTTTTGTCAATAAAACCTGAAGAAACAAAAGGATGCACATAAATCTTGAATTTCTTTCAAGAAACCCAGTTAATGATGCATTAACTCTGATGAAGTTGAAACATATAAGCACACTCCAGGATGATGGTGTAATTGATCGTTATTGCTGATAACCCAATAAAATAGGAAAGAAATAAGTATGAGTACCACTCTGCCACATATAATCCAAAGAGTTTACGCTGTTCAAGTAACAATATAAGGATTTGAAATTAGATCCATCCAAACCACTCCGATACAAAATTTTCAGCATTAATCTTGCAGAATCAGCTCAGTTCAGAGCCCAGCCGTGAGCTGAGCAACACACTATAAGCATAATACTGAATAGAATGTCCCTGTTTATTGTTGATTTGCAATAGTAATCACTTGTTTTCCAATAATCTAGGTAGGCAACATGACAGAGAAGTTATGATCCGAAGCAATCATGCAAAGCATCCCTTGATGCCAATACCTCCAGCTCCCTTGACGAAGTCTGCATTTCTTAATATAATAATCTAGGATCAAATAACTATTATAAAAGAGATGATACAAGCCAATTAGATGTTTTAATATAGAAACCTGTAACCAAAAGAAAACAAAGTTAGTAATAAACATATTTGTTTTCATTTCCTTGTTCCATGTTTTTGCTTTCTCTTTTGCTTTTTTCTTTCTAATTTTTTCTTTTTTCTTTCTTTTTATTTTTTCTAATTCTGTTTCCTTTCCTTTTTTTTTCTTTCTTTTTTCCTTTTGCTATTTTCTTTTATATCAATTTTTTCTTCTCTTTTCTTTTGAATGGATATAGTATTTTGTATAACACTCTTGCTTCTCATTTGAAACATAACTAAGAATTGTACTAAGGTGCCAGTAGTATAAAGATTACAAAGAAACAATCTAATTATGTACGGCATATATCTTGTGAGAATGATGCAACAAAATTTTGACTTCAATGTCTGAGCTAGCATGAGTATGGTATAGCAGCACCAGTTATAGAGTTCAAGATTGACTAATTTAGCAATATAATGACAACTGTATACCATTAATTTTAAAGTCTTCTTGAAAGTAGACTTACTATGATGATGTTTGATGAAATAGCAATATCGTATACATTACCATTGCTCTTGATGCCAGTAGTAGATTCTTCCCAAATCAAGAAATAATAGATAATCTACTTCTTTTGCAACCTGCAACCAAATAGATAAGACGTTAGTAATAACACTAATTTCTTTTTTTTTTCTTTTTTATCTTTTCTTTTTTTTTTCTTTATTTTTTTTATTTTTTTTTTATATTTTTTTCTCAACATTTTTATTTCTTTTTTTTTCAAGTACTTGCTGTATATATATAGATCTTCACACAAAAAGTAATTAATATCAGAAATACATTCGAACATTCTTTGCATAAAGCATTTCTTTCTTAATGGTTGTAATTTGTTCCTCTTGCCCCTTAAGAGATTATGATAGCCGATCTTCTTCTCTCTTGCATACGTCCCAAATATTTTTTCTTTTCTCCACATACCTTTTCCTCTTTTACTTTATTTCTGAAGATTTCTCCCAGGTATGTCATCTAATTCATCATAAGTGCAATAAAGTACTATTGTTTGGGAAAAATTATTAAAATGGCCATCCTTTTCTTGTTTATGTGAAGTAGTCATTTCAAGGCGCTGTTTAATTCTTTCCTTATGAATAATACTATATCTATCAGCTCTTATAAGATAAGCACATAAAGGATCTATCCCAATCTAATCCATCCACAGAAAATAACCTTGTAAAGCAATGTGTGACATGCGATCAGCTAATTGATTGGCTTCGCATAGAATATGTGACATCTTGAATAGATTTGCTGTCCGTTTCCATTGCCATAAGTCTTGCAAAAAAAAAAAAAAGTACATGTAAACAAGTTTCTGGACTATTTAACTAACTTATCACTATTTGTGGGTTTGCTTCTAGCCATACTTGATTGGCATGTTAATCTTGTATAGCTGCTTTAACCCCTAACCACGCAGTAGTTAATTAAGCCATAGGTCCATTAGTGTGACGTAATTGCTTGCCACCAGTCTGAATCATTTTTTTTTCAAAAGTTTCGAATAACATAAGCAACTGCAGCCTTATCTCCTACTACAGAGGCATCAAAGTTGACCTTTAAAACTCCCACGGAAGGAGGCAACCAAAAAAGATGTATGAGTTCTATACACTAGCCATTATGATGTGAAGAGTTGTCCCAATGCCGTCATAGAGTTTGATTAGGTTGCAGTTCAAAAAAATTAGAATCTGTAATAAATAACAATATATTCTGCATAATGTGATTTGTATTAAAATTTATCTGTTTAAAGAACCTTTCATTTCTAGCATTCCAAAGCAATCAGACAGTATATGCTAGGATTGCTTTCTGACTATTCTTTACTGAAGCTATGGTCAAATATTGAACTATAACTGGCAAAGAAATCAGAAAGAAAGTCCATCGGCATATATTTGCTAGTTGCTACCAGCACATTTTGGCTAAATGACATTCAATGATTGGATGAGAGCAATCTTCTATTTGATCCTTGTACAAATCACAAAAAATATTATCAGATGAGATAATATGCCAGTGAGCTAGATATGCTTTTGTTGGAAGTCTGTTTCAAACCAAACACCACCAAAAGATTTTTACTCTTGGAAAAACTTTTAATTTCTATATCCATAAAAAACTATTTGAATTTTGATCTCTTACCAAAGGAAGGGAATGAAGTAACTTGATATCTGCCGAAGAAACTTTTTTTGATTTGTTTTCTCCCATACTAGTTGGTCCTCCCAATTTCCTTGTGGCAAAGGAATCAAACAGAAGTTATCCACAAGTTGGGGAGCAAAATAAATCTTCAACTTGGTGATGTTCCACGCACTCATAGGTGTTATAAAGTACCTAACATGCATGTCTAAAGACATTTGATCAACATTAATATAAGTAAGCCATAATCTCAACAGAATTGGTGTAATCCAAGGATCTTCATAAACTTTAATTGTTATACCATTACCAATCATCCACTTAACCTGCAATTGACACGAACACCCATGGTACAAATATTTTTCCAAAATGACCGAACAATTTCTAGGTCTTTTATATGTTATCCTATAATTATTAAATTTATATTTAGCTTTAACCACTTGTGCCCATAAGAAATTATTTCTAATCAATAATTGAGTAGCAATTTTTTCAAGACAATATAATCGAGTGTTCATGATATAGAGCAAGCCATAATCAATAATTAGAGCAAGTCAGCCAGCCAGAGAAAGCAGACATCATTTTCATGATGTAATTTTTAATTAAATCTTCTCGAGTATTGGCTAAAATTTTTTTGCCTTCAGTGAGGTGCCTAATAAAGGAATCCTAAGATGCTGTCAATTAGTTATCTTTTCATTAATTTGTAATGTTTTACATATTTGAGATTTAACATTCAAATTTATTGTTTTACTAAACAAAATATAAGATTTGCTATTATTTATATTTTGTCCCGAATGTTTGCAAAAAGCATCTAATATTACATTCATACAAATAGCATCTCTCATCATTGCTCGAGCCACTAAAAGACAATCATCAGCATAGAATATATGTGAGACTCGAGGGCCATCCCTTGGTTGGTAGACTTTGAGCAACCTTTGTTGGACAGCACCATATAGAAATATCAAAAGAATCTTATTACACAAAATAAATAAGGTGAGAGAGGACATCCTTACCTTAAGCCCCTAGATACTGAAAAAGGTTCGGTAGATGATCCATGTATGAGAAGTGCAAACTTCGGGTTTAACACATAAGCTTTATCCAGGCGATAAATTTATTAGGAAAACCAAAATGATGCAATACCTGGGTTAAGAACGACTATCTAATCCGATCATATACTTTTTTCATATCAACTTTCAATAGCATCAAGGCTCGAGATGTTGGTGTCTTATGTATCGGTGTATAATTTTCTATGCCAACAAAATGTTGTCGATAATAGCTCTCTCTAAAACGAACGCACCTTGCTCAAGAGCGAGAAGAGAGAGAAGAACAAGCTTCAATCGATTAACAAGGATTTTTACAATAATTTTATACATAGTATTACATAAACTAATAAGTCTATAATCATTTGGAATTTGAGAATTCATCTTTTTTGGAATCAAAATAATATGAGTTTTAGTCCAATCCTCAGGAATCATATTTTTATTAAATATATAAAGGATACCTTCAATTATCTCTCTTTTAATAAAGGGCTAACACTTTTGAAAAAAAGAAGCAGAAAATCCATCTGGCCCCGAAGCCTTATCGGGATAAATCGACATAATTACTTGCCAAATTTACATTCTCAGTGATATCTTGAGTGAGCCTCTGATAGTTTTCAATTGATAAAATATTATGCATCAAAAGATAATCAAGTTGCTGGTCTTCCTTTATATCCATCCATCATTGCCAAAAATAATTAAGTAAAGTGTTTACAATAGTTGCTGAATCAGTGATCACTATACCTTGGTCAGTGGTGATAGTATTTATGTGGCTATATCGTCTGTACATCAAAGTTGAGTAATGAAAATATTTAGTATTCGAATCATCTTCGTTCAGCCAAAGCACCCACAATTTCTATCTCCACATGATCTCAATCCGACGAAGAGTATTACGATAATGATGGAGAAAGTCTAGCAATTGAGAATGCTCATATATTGATAAGCCTCCTTGTTGGACCTCTATAACCTGCAAATCATGAATTTGATTATAAAGCATTTGCTCCATACTATTAAGATTTCCTATGCAATACTTTCATTTACGAATGGCTCGTCGAACCTTTGAAAGCAAAAAGGACCATGATTTGGAGGGGACTGATTATCAAAACCAATTCACGCACGTTGGATAACATTTAGGAAATCCATACAGGTCATCTAAATTTTCTCAAATCTAAACAGCTTAGGTCCTTTTGCTATAGAATGAGCAACATGTATAAGCAGAGGGCAATGATCTGATGCATACCTTATGAGATGAGTTACAGATGATTCAGGATATCTTGATAGTCAGTCAGGAGATGCAAACACTCTATTAATCCGCTTCCAAATCCGAGCTTGTCCCTGACGATTATTTCACCACGTATAAGTAGGACCCTGAAAATCAAGATCCATAAGATCCGAGTTCTGGATAAAAACTCTAAATTCATGAACATCATGGTTAATATTAAAAACTTTTCCTCTCCTCTTATCTATCCATCCAATACCTTATAATTAAGCGATGGATCACTATAAAGGAGGACTGCAACATGGCCTACTGGGTGCACTTTTAGTTCTTTAGAGTTCTTAGGGTGTCATGTTTAGCCATGTGGATTAACACTAAAATAAGCTTGATCAAAACAAAGCTCGATTTATTGGATGAGATGGGGTGGCATCTTGGCTGATAGGAGTATGAGACTTCTTATTAAAAAGGACCTTGGTGAATCCTTTTATGCTGATAATAGCGACCGACCGGACGATCCACTGTTAGAAATTGTGTCCTTAAGTCAATTGATTTATTATAAATAATTAAATTTGTATATGAATTATTAATCAATGAATAAAAGTTATTTTGACTTTTTTCATCACAAGGTGTACATCTTCATTATTAGAACTTTTTATTGTGATAAAGTTCTTAGAACTATATTGTGATCGATAAAGAAAGATTTATCGAATAGTTCTTAAATATGTTCGCAACCAAATGATACATCATTAATAGGATGATGATGTTTATCGAATGTAGATCATTGTGTACTATATAGATTGTTATCTTCATAACCAAAGAGTATGGAGGCACTGATATAGCATATAGATGAGATGTAGGAGTACATCGTCACTGAACAAGTGACTCACTTACTGAGCACTCTACTGTCACAAGCAACTCACGAAATATATGGACATAAGTGTCCCTCAGATTTGAGATCATCATAGTGACTGCAAGCAACTCACTATGCTTAGGTTCCGACTGCTTACATTTTTAATGCAGTGATGAAAAACTATTGGGTATAGTTAAGTATTTGTAAAGTCTGTGTATGGATCAAGATGAGATTGATCCCTCTGAATTATAAGAGTTAATGCATCACTATATCTCAATTTAGTAAAATCTTAATCAGGATAATTCATGTGATAGATTTGAAAGATTGAAATACTATGTGGATGACTGTTTTAGAGTTGACAGTTAAACTCTAGATCATCTTGAGCATTAGGATCAAAGAGATAAATTATATGATAACCATATATCAAGGTTCTTGAATATTATTTGATAAATATTCAATCTATCCAGAAGTCGGATATCATTACTAGATGGTCACTTCGATTAGTATAAAAAAGAGTTCCTATACTATCGACTTAGCATTCGAACCTATAGAGTCACGCACAAAAGTCAAACAATATAGAAAAAAAATTGATCAGATATTTATATATTTGATTTGAAAGTATGAGACTTGATTGAATATATAGATTAATTTAATTAAGAATTAAGTCATAGGTCTTACAGAATGAAATACTGACTATATTCAACTAGCACTGTGCATGAGGTGTGGGTTTGATTCCGGGAATGAAATTGATCAAATCAAAGTTTCATATAATTATGAGAGAATGAATTGATCCTAATTACTTTAGATCAGATTTAATTTAATTGAACTTAATTTTATTAAGACTCGATTGGGTTAATTTATCAAGTTGGACTTGGACAAAAATCCTAATTGGATTAGGATCAATAGTCTTTTCGAAATTGATTTGAATCGGATTCGAATTGGATTCGAATTGATCCAAATCTGAGCCAAATCTGATTTGATGCACTTAGCCACTTTTTTCAAAGATTCTCTCTCCTTATGGGCCGATCTAGGTGGTTGGAAAGGGGCTAAAAATAGCTCCCTCTCCTTGACTGTGCACCATAATGAAAGGAGGCACCTCTCCTACTTAGATTAGGATTCCTTGTGCTTTAAGGAGTTTTGATTTGATTCAAATATGAAAAGTCCTTTTTCTTGTACCCAAAAGAGTTTGATTTGATATAGGATCTCTTGCCTATATAAGGAGAGATATGGAGAAGGAGAAAAATCAATCAATCAAAGGCTTGGCGTGGAGATTCCTTGGTATGTGCATCACCTAGCACTGGGCATCTCTCTCCTCTTAGCATCCTCCCTCCCTTTGTGGCAGCATGTGGGTTGTTCCAAGGACTTGAGATCAGATCTCAAGTGCTCTTCTCCTTCCTCTCCGAAGGAAGAGTTCATCCCTCTCTCCTACAGTATTTGGCGTACACGCAAAGTAGAGAATCCATGTATCTGGATCTCGCAAAGCATATTGATTGAGGAGCTTCTTCAATCTTGATCCTTTTTCGTTATGAATCAAGGTGAAAATTCATAAACATTATGAAAATTTTAATTGCTAATTTATTCTACCTTTCTGGTATTTGATGCGATCGGATGAATTTTTTTTCATCCATGTGGTAAAATATCATATGCAACGAATGACCAGCTGGCATATGGTTTTATGTGAGACCACCGAGGGTGGCAAAATATAATCCGATCCGTCGGTTCATGTTCAATCCATCATGGCAAAATATAATCCGAACGGCAGGTTCATATTCAATCCACCATAAATAGATTTGGATTTGAGCTAAATAAATTTAAAGTATAAATAGATTGATTCAATTAATCTGTTTAATATTTGAATCGGATTCATATTTTGTATGTATGATTTATTTAATCTATTTAATCTATTTAATATGTGAGTCGAATTGAATTAGATAAATAGATTTATTAAAAAGATTAGACACTGCCACATGGACTTGGGTTGTGTGTTCAGTTATCGTGCACCTTTCACCTCCCATTTAAATGGACTGAGTTTTAGTGAAATTTCATTATGAGGATCTGTATGCATGTATATTTAGTTCCACATCGATTATTCATCAGAAAAATTTTGAGTACTTATATAGGGACTAAAGAATTCGAATAATACTTTCTAGCTAGTCTTTTGAGATAAGATCTTTTGATTGTTATAAATGATATCAAAGTCGACCCAATCAATAGTCTATGTGGATTAGCAGTTGTTGCAGCACAAGTTCATTGTGGCTAACCATGGATCGATCATGGTATTTATAAATGGATATATGGATCTAGACTCTTAGCCCAACGAGGACATCAGGACTTAAGTGAAGGGAGTATGTGAGGACTCGTATAGGCGTGTATTTAGTTTCGCATCGATTATTTATTGAAAAGATCTTGGATACTTATATAAGATAAAAAATCTAAATAATATCGTTCGATTAGCCTTTTTAGATGAGATCCTATATTGTTGCACCTATTGCAATCCTTTTCTAATTTTCATCCATTTGGTCATCCCATCATGATTAAGGATTTAGGTATTTCCCTTCCTACCCATTCAGCCAACAAGGCCCTTGAGGTTGGCTGGTAAGGAGCAGAGAGAGGTTGGCGCTATGGGGGTGGTAGGGGAGCTGCTAGTGCTAGCAAATGAGCTGGGTATGGTGTAGACCCAACCCCTGGGGGATGAGGGCCTAGAGGGTGGAAGGGTGGTGGGTGTAGACGATGATCAGTGTGGTAAGGGTGGGGCAGGCTTGGTGAAAGAGGAGGGTGATAAGGTGGTGGTGTTGCTGCTCCTCAATGGTGGGATGTTCATGTTAATTCGTGGTAGTGGTCAAGGAGGAAAAGATGGTCCCAAGGAGAGAGGTGGGAAAGGTTAAGGTGGGTGACAGAGGTGACATAGGTTGGGAGGAGGATGAGGCTGCAGACATCGTTGTAGAGGCAAAGAGAGGAGCGGATGAAGCTGTCCCTGATGCATCACCTACAACACACCTATGCCATGCAATTATGCGTACGTGTTTCCTTTACTAGAACGAACACATTGCTCAACATCGACTCTAGGAGGTCATGTAGGTGAGTCTCTCCTTCAGCCATTTCTTCTTCTAGTTTTTCTTAAACTGGATAAATAAAGGTTGAAAAGAAAAGGAGAAAAAAAAAGGAAGAGACGGTGGTAGTGAAAGTGGTGGTGGTTGGGATAATGGGCCGAGCGGTGTTGAGCGGAATAACATGTGCAGCAAATGGAGCAGGAGAGTAGAAAAGTTAAATAGGTTATCAAATAAATTATTTTTTATTAAATAAATTATTTATTCATTGAACATATTAACCATACATAGTTGGTTGAGTTGATGAATTATCTATTTAATAAATTGATTAAATCGATCAATCAAATTATCTATTTATTAAACATAATAAATTCATGTTCAAAATTTTGATCAGATTAAATTTTGATTTAAGATTTTCTGGTTCCACCTTTGATCCATCCCGGTTCAATCCGTTTGCTATCCCTAGAGGTCACATGTATATTCTACTGTTACATCCACGTGTCATATTTGACGTTGTGCATGTGAATGTTTTATGTTCCATGCAAGTGATCAGAGTGATCGATACTCATCACCACGTGGCACCGTGACACACGATCTTAAAATTTTGTGCCGTTTTGTGCGAACGAAACTTAAATGGTTATCCCCCAAAATATCCAACTAGCCTAACTCGCGTGCTCAAATGAATTGAATCGGCGAAAAAAAAGACGAAAAGAGAGAATAAAAATAGTACGCTGAATTAATAAAAAAAGTCTATTTTTTAGACAACTAACTCGGTTGTCTTGTAGGGGAAGAGTCAACCTTCGCTTTTGGCTCATCGATTGATGGGGACCAACCAATCAGGGGCGCTCCTCGGATGCACTCGTCCAAACCGCGGCCTCCAATTTTCCCAGTGGAGTGTCGTGCTTAACTTCTGACCGTCTACAGTAGCTCCATTGATCGGATGGTTCAGATCGACCGGTCGGGGGAAAAATCCTGGCCGCCGGACAGTCCAGATAAGCATCCAAGACCAGAGTCCGACCAACCACGTTGATCGCAGATAATTAACCATCTCAAACAGTAGCATCAGCACGGTAGATCTAAGTGCAGTGTACCATATTACGTGGACGGCCACGATTATCCATTTTACTCATTAACTTGTCCAGATCGGCAACCAACTCTGGGTCGACACGTGTCCCTACACCTGGGAGATGACGTCATCAAAGAGTAGTCATCTTCCCCACTATCTCTTACCCTTCCCCTGCGAAACGTGGGGTATGGGAACGCAGCGATAACCACGAATCCCTCGTGTTAACCCAACACGGCCCCTAAACAAATTCAACAATCCCGTTCTTGTCCAAAGTCCCAGCTGCCACTACACGACAAAATTCTGCAACTATTAAAGCATCCCCACCCATCTCTCCCAAAAATTTCAATCCCCCCTTCTACCTCTTCTCCCACGTTCCAACCTTTTTATGCTTCTCACCCAGACTGAGATAGAAGAAGGAGCCACCCAAACCCTTCATTGTCTCTGAAGCCATGTCCAACCCCACGTCGCTTCCACCCGGCTTTCGCTTCCATCCGACCGACGAAGAACTCATCCTTCACTACCTGAAGAATCGAGCAGCGTCGGTGCCGTGCCCAGTTTCGATCATCGCCGAGGTCGATATCTACAAGTTTGATCCATGGGATCTTCCTGGTTAGTGTCTTAGCAGCAGTAGCTGTCCAAGTGCAACATGTGTTGCACACTAGCTTCTCTCTCTCTTTTTTTTTTTTTAATATCATGATTATATGATTGCATGGTTTGGTAGTTTATGAATATTCTTAAATATTTGTTTCAGCTAAGGCGATGTTGGGGATCGAGAGTGGTACTTCTTTAGTCCGAGGGACCGTAAGTACCCGAACGGGATAAGGCCAAACCGGGCAGCTGCATCTGGGTATTGGAAGGCAACTGGGACTGATAAGCCGATCCATACGAGCAAAGGGAATGAGAATATTGGTGTTAAGAAGGCCTTGGTGTTCTACAAGGGTAGGCCACCTAAGGGATCGAAGACCAACTGGATCATGCATGAGTACCGCCTTGCTGAAGCTCAGAACAGCAACAGCTACAAGCCTATGAAGTTTGGAGACTCTTCCATGAGGGTAAGGAAGTGATCTTGTCCCAGAGAACCCTTCTTTTTTCTCTTGTTCTTTCTTTTCTGCTGTAGTAATTCCAAGATATTTTCTTTCTTTGCATAAAGTCTAAACCATAAGTCTTGGCCTTTGGGATTGTTATTGACAAAACAGCCCTTACAGGTTAAAGAAAATGAGGCGTGGATGTCCTTCCAGATGTAGATCGCACAAAAACACCCTTCACTTGATTAACTAGATTGGAATTATTGTCACGTCCAATGCTTTTTAACCCGCCATGTTATTGAATAAATACGCTAACATGTCGATATGAACTCAACCATATTTTTTTTTCAATTTGGGTTTGATGAAAAGGACTTCAAGTGATGCTTCGCATCAGTTATTGACTAAAATACCAGTCGGTGTATTACAGATAAGTTTCATCGATTAAGCGCAATATTCCAGCCCACCTACCACTAGGACTGAGACTGTTTTAGTTTAGAGGGTTGTTGTTGTTATAATTATAATTATAATTATAATCATTATAATAATTATTATTTATTGTTGATTATCTTTAACTTCATATAGATGCATGCTCAGAATAATTACTGCAACTCTTTTGTTTTATACTTGCAAACTTCAATCATATCAATTGATATATACTTCTGCTTCTCTCCATTTGCAGTTGGATGACTGGGTCCTTTGTCGAATCTACAAGAAGAGCCACCATCTCCCGTCGGTTCCAACACCAATGGATCGAGAGCAAGAAGACTCGGGCATCGAAGATAGCTACTACTCAAACTTAACAAACATCACGCCACAAAACCCTCTAAGACTACATAAGTCTTCCTCTATATCTGAATTGCTTGAGGACTACTCTTCACTCTCACATCTATTTGACAACCAGCCTGAAATACCCGGATCATCAGACCATGCTTACATTATGCCTCAGCCAAGTTCAAACCAACTCTTCATTAACAGCAGTGGCAGGTACAACTTAGTTCAGCAGCTCCCCCAAGCAGAACCCACTGCTCCAAACGCTGAAAACTATTTAAAGCGCCAGAGAATGTCGGACATTTACTCAGAGGAGAACAATGGGTTGTTTTACCCATCAAAGAAACGCAATGATTCATTCATTTACACCAACTTCTCCAATCAGTTTGATAGCCCTCAGTGCAGCATGCTAAACCAGCCATTCTTCAGTAGTCAGCAAATATTACTGAATTCTCACCTGGGATTGCACTGAACTCGGACCCGTTACACTTGCATAAATCACGGATACAAAGTCGGAAGGAAAGAACAGAAAACATCGTTTTGTTAGGAAGATGGGCCACTTTTTTTTTTTCAGAACTTTGCCTTGTGTCAAGAGGTTGGGTTCAGAGATCCAATAGGAAGCGCGGAGTGGTATCAAAGGGGATGACTTAGGGACAGCCTGGTGCTAGATGGACTCGGTAAAATGACCAAATTATTTATGAGAATGTACGGGGTGAATTAGAGGACTGGTCTTGTCGACATCATGTGGTTCGAATGGATTGCATGACTTTTTTCTTTTTTTCTAATAAAGTCAGAAGATGTTTACGTCCCGATTGCATGCCTCACTGCAGCCAATGGCGTGAGAGATTTTTTTTTTTGGTCTATCAGTAGTTGATATGTTTGGATGTAGTACACGGTACAATAAATGTGGTTGAATGAATGTGTGGCCATTCTTGTCCGGAGAAGCTGATGATGGGGCTTTTCCCTTTGTTGGATACTGAGAGATAGGGATAGGTTCATATCCCCTGAACACAAACAGGCAAACGGATATACACGGATGCAAAAACACATAAACACAAACTGTCAATGTGAGAGAGAAAGAGAGAGAGGGTGACTCCAAGTCATCAGTGTGCAAGCTTGTCAGTCTATTCTTCCTCTTCTAAACTTAATAAAAGAGACCAAAAAATCAAGAAGTAATAATTTCTGCCAGAACATTTTATTTTCTTTCTTCATAATAAACCAAACATTTCATTGCAAAAGAAGAGCAGCGGAACAATAAGTTGGTTAGAAGAAGAGGTATAAACTAACCTAACAAAGGATGGCTTCATTGTTCTTTCAGGCTGAAACCCCTGGTAAGATTCAACGCAACCTAGAGATTGAAGTTTTAAGGGCTTGTACTTCCACTGTTTTGCACAAGGAGGGTGGAGGAGGGAGATAAGGGCTTGTGGGATCTTTGCTTTCAATAAGTGCTACTTCCACAACCTTGCCAGGGTGAAACTTGTTTCTGCTTTATGTCTTCTCTCCTTTTGATGTGTTGATTTCGTTTTCTGAATGAATAGATGATAGTTCTACAATCTTTTACATTAACAAAAAGAAAGAATGGAAGGAAGACAAAAAGAAATTAAAAAAAGTATTACTTGACTTGTGTACTGCCAAATGGAAGGTAGTTTTTAGTTCAGTAGGCATCAAAATGCGTTAGTTAATGCATTTGCTACTTCATCAATGTACGAACATGTGTTTTTTTCAAGTCTAATTTCTCAAGTGCCATTATCTCCATTTTGATTATGAGAAAATGGGATACAAAGGTACAAATTTGCCCTTCCCTGAAAGGTGATCTCAGAGATAAAATATAGAAAGCGAATTGACCAAAATTACCGCAATAACAGTTTTTTTTTGTGCAATCGGTGCGGTAAAAGCATAATAGCACAGAAAGGGTAGTGGCATGTCCATTTCACTAGCTACTTCCCAGGAATAAGTTATAACTATTCTTATGGATGCAATTAGGTTAAAGTAAATGCTTTTCTTGATGGTTTGCTTGTCGACCTCAGTGGTGGAATCCAGATTAGAAGCAATAATCTTGTCTTTATGTATCTCAACTCAGAGAAGTTGTTAGTATAATTACTACTTAAAATGGAAGAAAATAAAACCTTCTTGTGCGCCACGAAATAGGTTTGATGAGATCTTAAGCAAAGCTGGTATAGCACGAGTTATTCTAATCAACTTTGTTAAGTATTAGTAATTACTGCTAATCAACTGGTATGCTTAACTATCTACTTGCGTTAAGACTCTAACTCCATTCACTACACATTCATTAAATATTGAATTAGCAAATTCATCACATGCCAAAACGTGGCTTGATCAGATTCCTATCCAATCTCATGCATATTATATAATTTTTAAGTGTTAAGCCTGGTTATGAATTGTAAAAGAAACTGAATACAAGAATCTTTCATTTCTTTCTCAGGTGACATCACAATGATCACAACCTCTCATATCAGATCAAAATCACTCCATGACCTATCAAAACTCTTCTCCCTTCTAGTAGGATAATAAAAAGGAAGATTCTTCGATTTCTGATAAGAAATGTGTTGGCATGCGCTGTTTGTAGGTTGTAATTGCCAGATTATTAATTTCTATTGGTTGTCAAATTTTATATATAGTTGTCAAATAAATTAGTTGTCAAATCTCGTGTATAGTTGTCAAATCTTATGTATAGTTGCCATTGTGTATAGTTGTCAAATTTTGTGTATAGGAATATTTAGTTTCCTTAGAATAGGATTGTTTTCTATTACTATGGTGTAATTGTATCTATATATTGGTTTCAATTTGGAAGAGAAAATATAATGAAAAAATATTCATTTACTATTGTTTGACATAGTATCAGAGTAATTCTAATCTTGAAAAAACTGCTCAACCTAAATCGAATCGAAAATCCCCAAGCCTTTACACGAAAATCCCTATCCTCAAGTTCTCCATCGCCATCTCTTCAATCTCCATCTCTATCTCTTCTTCTCCATCTGAAACTAAATGGCTGATTTCAATCCCATTGTCCCAGCTGTAACAAACAACTCAACACCGCCTATCATTATCCACCAAGACAATTTTGCTTTTCCTACCAGTATCATACTGGATGAGATAAATTATCAATTATGGTCTCAGCTTATGGAGATGCGTATTGACGCTCGTAACAAAGCTGGATATCTTATCGGAGAAATGAAAAAGCTTGCACCTGAAGATCTCAATTATGGAGCATGGATTACCAAAAATCATAGAGTGAAAAGCTAGCTTATTGACTCAATGAGCCCAATACTGATGCAACGATTTATTCATCTTTTCCTAGCCAAGGAGATATGGGAGACTGTATCAAAAATCTTCTATGATGGATCGGATAAAATCCGTCTCTTTGAATTGAATTAGAAATCTTTGTCTACCGTACAAAATGGTAGATCATTGTCAACATACTATAATGAGCTTGTTGCTATTTTCCAGAAAATTGATCAAAGGACTACCTCTCAGGAAGGAACAGTTGAAGGAGTGATCCAGTTGCATTCTGCGATGGCTATGCTTTGAGTTCATATCTTTCTAAGTGGAGTCGACTTTGAGTTTGATCAAATTGGTGGAGAAATCTTATGAAAAGAGCCAAAACTTGATTTGGAGAGTACATATACCTATGTGAGGAGAGAATATCAACAAAGACAGACAATGGGAGGCTCACGGTCAATCTCTGAAAATTCGGTTATGCTAGCAACCAAACTCGACAAGGATTATCATTTGGCTCGATAAAAAATTGGATCCACCATTATGGTGAAAAATCTAACAACCTTGTATGTAGTCATTATGGTGAAACAGGTCATTCGAAACAGCGATGTTATGAAATCATTGGCTATCCTAAGTGATGGGATTTTTCGAAGAAACCAAGAAAGAAGATTGCAGGGAAGGCTATGGTGACTTCTATAGAGGAAGTCCGATCAAATGTGAAGGAGAAATCATAGCCCATAGCAAA
Organism: Elaeis guineensis; assembly: GCF_000442705.2. Lineage (NCBI taxonomy): Eukaryota > Viridiplantae > Streptophyta > Magnoliopsida > Arecales > Arecaceae > Elaeis > Elaeis guineensis. Next base: position 12,740,776 of record NC_025997.2, read on the forward strand.
CGTTGCTCACCTAGGTATTGGTGGTAAGGCAAATGTATTCTCTACAACTTCTAAGAATAGTACTTGAATTATTGATACAGATGCATCTGATCATATGACTAGAGACTCTGGTCAATTACAATCTATTCGTCCATCTTCCCAATCTGTTATATCTACTGCTAATGGTAGTACCTCTCCTATTACTAGAGAAGGATCTGTCACTTTGTCTAGTACTCTCACACTGAATACAGTTCTAATCGTTCCATCTCTTGACTAACCTCTTATCTGTTAGTCAAATAACCTCCTCTCTTGCTTGTACTGTAACTTTTTGGCCCTCTTTTTGTGTCTTTCAAGATATTCTGACCAGAAAGATTCTTGGTTATGGTGTTAAACGGGACAAACTCTATTACTTAGAATGAATAGAGAATAGAGGATAAAAATTCAGTCATGCATATCACACTAGTAGTGAAGAAAAAGATCGAGTAACTATATGGTTATGGCATCGAAGATTGGGACATCTTTCTTTTGGGTATCTCAAAAAATTACAACCCCATCTTTTTTCAAATTTTAATATTTTGGATTTTCACTGTGATATTTGTGAATTGGCCAAAAGCCATCGTATTTCTTATTTACCAAGTTTGAATAAATGTTTAGAACTGTTTGTGGTTATACACTCTGATGTTTGGGGCCCTGCAAAAATTCCTTTAATTTCTAAAGTTCGTTATTTTGTTACATTTATTGATGAGTGCACTAGAATGACTTGGGTGTCTCTACTTCACAAAAAAAATAATGTTTGTGTAGCATTTCAGGAATTTCATAGTATGGTGGGCACTCAGTTTCAGAGGCAGATTTGTGTTTTGCAATCTAACAATGTAATGGAGTTTGTAGATGCTTCATTTAGAAAATTTCTTAGCCAACATGAGATTTGACATAATACTTCTTATACTTATATTCCACAACAGAATGGCTTAGCAGAGAGAAAGAATAGGCAGATAATGAAGATGGTTCGTGCATCCCTTTTTGGCATGAACATGCCATAGTTCTATTGGGGAGAAGCTGTCAAGTCTGCCATTTATCTCATCAATCGGATACTTTCTCGAGTGATAGGTTTCCAAACTCCTCAACAAAAGATACAATCTTTTTTTTTCAATTCTACATCTCTCGAATCTTGAACCAAGAGTCTTTGGTTATACGGTATATGTTTACATTCCCAAGACTTTACGAAATAAACTTGATCCATGTGCAAAATGATGTGTATTTGTTGGCTATTCAGATTTTCAGAAGGCATATCAGTGCTATGATCCTCAAGCTCGGAAGTTACATATGACCTTGGATATCTCTTTTCGTGAGTCAGAACCTTACTATTCAGGAAGAATTTCTACACCATCTCTTCAGGAGGAGAACTTTAGTGAAGAGAGCATGTTACAAGAAGGCAATAGAGGAGATGAGCTTTTTGAATTGAAAAAAGTGAATGAAAAGTTTGGGACAAGTAATCCATAAAATTTTGATAATATTTCTGTAATTGAGAATGAGGAGGTAGTTCCTTCCGAAGATAAATCATAATCACCAATGGCTGCAGAGTTGCCCATGTTAACACCATTAACTGACGAATCAACCCAGAATGTCCAGAATTCTTCTCTTCAGGTAATCTTTAGTCCAATATCGAGTCCCATGTCTAATGAGTTTCTTGAAACAAATGTTCCTCCTAAAAATTTTGCTCCAAGATACCCACAAAGATCGAATAAGGGTATCCCAAAGAAACAGTATGAACCTGATCCTAAAATCAATATTAAATATCTAATTAGCAATTATGTCTCTAATCATAGATTGTCTAAATCATATGCACTTACTGTTAATCAATTATCCAAAGTATCTATTTCTAGTAGTGTGCAGGATGCATTGTCAGATCCAAAATGGACAAAAGCAATGAATGAAGAGATGGAGGTTTTACAAAAGAATTCTACTTGAGAACTTATTTCATTACCCAAAGGAAAGAAGACGATCGGATGTAGATGGGTGTTCACTGTGAAAGTTAAAACAGATGGAAGCATTGATAGATATAAAGCAAGATTAGTTGTAAAGGAGTACATACAAAAGTATGGGATGGTTTATCAAGAGACTTTTGCACTAGTAGCTAAGCTCAACACAATTCACATTCTCATATCTATAGCAGCAAATCAAGATTGGCCTTTGCAACAATTTGATGTTAAAAATACTTTTTTAAATGAGGATTTAGAGGAGGAAGTCTATATGGAGCTGCCATCTGGAATTAAACATAGTTCTTCTGGAAAAAATAAAGTTTGTAAATTAAAGAAATCATTGATTGGGCTTAAGCAGTCACTTAGAGCTTGGTTTGGGAGGTTCTCTTCTGCAATGAAGGCATTTGGTTATAAACAGAGTAATTCAGATCATACCTTGTTTATAAAATACAAAGAAGGGAAGGTAACAACTCTAATCGTATATGTTGATGATATGGTCTTGATAGGAGATGATTTGTGCGAAATAAAGTTGTTACAGGAATATTTGGCTGTTGAGTTCAAGATGAAGGATCTGGGACAACTTAAATATTTTTTGAAAATTGAAATAGCAAGATCAGAACCAAAGATTTTTCTTTCGCAACGAAAATATGTGCTAGATCTTTTGACTGAAACTGCAATGCTTGCTTGCAAACTAGTCGAAACACCCAAAGAAATGAATCATAGACTTGAAATTTTTTCAGATCAAGTTCCAACAGACATGGCCCGCTATCAAAGGTTGGTTGGGAGACTAATTTATTTGTCACACATAAGATCGGATATAGGTTATGCGGTAAGCATCGTAAGCTAATTCATGCATGCACCAAGTGAAGAACACATGAATGCAGTATACAGAATCTTGAGATACTTGAAAGGTGCTCCAGGTAAAGGTTTATTATTCTCAAAAAATGATAGCTCTAATATTAAAGGATATACGGATGTTGATTGGACAGGTGATCAAACAACCAGATGATCTACATCTGGCTATTTTACTTTTATAGAGGGTAATCTTGTTACTTGAAAAAGTAAGAAACAGAAAGTTATGGCAAGATCAAGTGCAGAAGCCGAATTTCGAAGTATGGCTCATGGTGTATGTGATTTATTATAGATTAGAAGTATTTTAAAAGACTTGGGGATTGAATATGTGTTGGGTGGATGTCTGGCCAGGACACCACCTCCCAAAATCCTTTCAGTACCACGCGATGCAGCAGAAAGAAAGAAGAAACAAAACAAAAGGAAAAACAATCAAAATACGTGGATCAGCCACAAAAGGGCTCGCCTCCACGGGGCATGCAAACTTCACTATGAAAAGAAAATTTTACAAGAGGAGACCTCACCCTCAACCCTTGTACACCCAATTCTCTCTCACATGAAGTTTCCCTCACAAAAGCTCTCTCTCTCTTGGAGACCCCCCTGAACCCCTGAAAAGCCTGGCGACCGCTGTCCAGGAGCCTCCTGCTCCTTCCCTCACAGCGCCCTCGCCCCTCTCTCTCCTCTCGGTTCGTACGGCGGCGAGAAACCGAAAAACCACGTGCTTCTCTGTTCGTCTCAGGCCTTTTTAAAGGCTTAAACCTGGTTTAAATTTGATTAGAGAAGGATTAGGAATCCTAAACCAAGCCAAAGAACCCTCCTGACCGTCGGATCAAGATCGGGAGCGTCCTTGGCCCTTAGATCGCGCTCCGGTCCACGAAATAGGGCCGTGGACCGCGAGAAACGCATGGGAAACGCCCACGCGGTCCACAGACCGCGCCGTGGACCACTCGGTCCACGGTGGACCGGGGATGGGCCAGCAGGCCGCTGGGTCGCGCGTCCCGCACGGGCCTGGGCCTGGGTCGCGCGTCCCGCGCGGGCCTGGGCCTGGGACGCGCGTCCCGCGCAGGCCTGGGTCGCGCGTCCCGCGCGGGCCTGGGTCCCGCGTCCCACGCGGGCTTGGGACGCGCGTCCCGCGCGCCGCCGCCTGCGGCCGCGCCGCTGCCGCCCGCCGCCGGTCGCCGGCGGTCCTCCGCCGCCTCGATTCTCGTGCCGACTTCAAAAGCTCGTATCTCCTCCATCCGAGCTCCGATTCAGGTGATATTGGTCTCGTTGGACTCCGTTTTTCGCCGCGAACCTCGCTGTGGGCTCAATGTGGGCTGAATCTCGAGGCGTCAAATCCTAACAATCTCCATCTCGACTCGATATTCGGCCTCCTCCAAACTCCGAGAGCTTCTGGATCTCCTCGCCCCCATGCCCTGGGGCAATCGCCTGCTGATCATGGATGGGCAAACATGGGAGTCGAGCCAGGCTGCTCGATCCCATCTCCGTCGTATGCTGTGCTCCTCCTGACCTGAGACCTGCTCGGGGCATCATCCTGCGGCAATAGGAATCTTACCTTGCGACGTCGCCTCTCGTCCTCCCGAGTCTCTTGTCTCGTGCCCGATCCGCCTCCTGGAGCTCCACCTCGCTCTGGGCTCCACCTGGCTCCCGATGCTCCACCTCGCACTGGGCTCCCTGCCAGGTAATAATATCCTCTGCTCCCCTTCTTCCCCTCCAGCACAATCCTATCGCCGCGTAGCACCCTCAGGATTCCTCCACCAGCTACCGTCCTGTAGCCTCTCGAATCCAGTCTGCTAAGTGAGATAAGATTCCGTCTGAAATCGGGTATGTATCGGACCTCCCCCAATCTCCTCACTGCACCGTCATGTGTCCTCCAGCTGACCGTCCCAATGCCTCTGATCGCACAGCTCGATCCATTCGGCAGATATACAGTGCTCTCACTGTTCTCCAGGGAGTCAAACTGCTCCTCTCTGCAACACACATGATAGGGGCATGCAGAATCTAATATCCACTGCTGGGAAGAAGTAGATACCTCGTCAGATATCTCCAGGACATCTCCATCTGAATCACTGCCGGCCGTCGCTACAGCAGCCACCGTCCGATTTTTCAGTTGAGGGCAATCTCTGGCTAGATGCCCCAACTCTTCACACCGGTAACACCTGGTTTTGCTCAAGTCCCTCCTGGACTTAGACCGCCCTCGATGCGATCTCCTGTCGCTCCGTCTACCGCCTCCTGCACCTCTAGAAGTCATCAAAGCTGAGCTATCGACACCTGAGCTCGAAGCTGGGTTCTCCCTCCTGAGAACCTCGTTCTGGAGTATCGCCGCGGTGACCTCGTCCATCTTGATAGTGCTCTTCCCCACTAGAAGAGCAGTCACCAAGGACTCGTACGAAGAAGGAAGCGACGCCAGCAAAACCAGCGCCCTGGTCTTCTCCTCAACGTTCTCGCCAACGCTGAGAAGGTCGGTGAGGATCTTCTGGAAGTGGCTCAAATGCTCCTGCACGCTCTGTCCCTCAGTCATCCGCAGTTGGTAAAACTGCCTCCAGAGGAAAAGTGTGTTGGTGAGAGACTTCGCCATGTACAACTCCTCGAGCTTCGACCACAGCACCGTCGGGGAAGTCTCGCTCAGCACATGGATCACCACCTCATCCGTCAGGTACATACGGATGGTACTCACCGCCTGCATCTGTAGCCGTTTCCAATCCTGCACCTCCATGGTGGTCGGTTTCTCATCGCACAAGAGAGCTTCGATCAACCCCTGTTGGATGAGCACGTCCTTCACCCTTGCCTGCCACAAGGAGAAATTGCTCTTACCATCAAACTTGTTGATCTCCATCTTGATTGTTCCTGTTTTCTCCATCTTCAGTCTTGCTCACCACCGCTGCAATCTGCGTCCTTGTACCGCCTTGCTCTGATACCACTTGTTGGGTGGATGTCTGGCCAGGACACCACCTCCCAAGATCCTTTCAGTACCACGCGATGCAGCAGAAAGAAAGAAGAAACAAAATAAAAGGAAAAACAATCAAAATACGTGGATCAGCCACAAAAGGGCTCGCCTCCACGGGGCATGCAAACTTCACTATGAAAAGAAAATTTTACAAGAGGAGACCTCACCCTCAACCCTTGTACACCCAATTCTCTCTCACATGAAGTTTCCCTCACAAAAGCTCTCTCTCTCTTGGAGACCCCCTGAACCCCTGAAGAGCCTGGCGACCGCTGTCCAAGAGCCTCCTGCTCCTTCCCTCACAGCGCCCTCGCCCCTCTCTCTCCTCTCGGTTCGTACGGCGGCGAGAAACCGAAAAACCACGTGCTTCTCTGTTCGTCTCAGGCCTTTTTAAAGGCTTAAACCTGGTTTAAATTTGATTAGAGAAGGATTAGGAATCCTAAACCAAGCCAAAGAACCCTCCTGACCGTCGGATCAAGACCGGGAGCGTCCTTGGCCCTTAGATCGCGCTCCGGTCCACGAAATAGGGCCGTGGACCGCGAGAAACGCATGGGAAACGCCCACGCGGTCCACAGACCGCGCCGTGGACCACTCGGTCCACGGTGGACCGGGGATGGGCCAGCAGGCCGCTGGGTCGCGCGTCCCGCACGGGCCTGGGCCTGGGTCGCGCGTCCCGCGCGGGCCTGGGCCTGGGACGCGCGTCCCGCGCAGGCCTGGGTCGCGCGTCCCGCGCGGGCCTGGGTCCCGCGTCCCACGCGGGCCTGGGACGCGCGTCCCGCGCGCCGCCGCCTGCGGCCGCGCCGCTGCCCCCGCCGCCGGTCGCCGGCGGTCCTCCGCCGCCTCGATTCTCGTGCCGACTTCAAAAGCTCGTATCTCCTCCATCCGAGCTCCGATTCAGGTGATCTTGGTCTCGTTGGACTCCATTTTTCGCCGCGAACCTCGCTGTGGGCTCAATGTGGGCTGAATCTCGAGGCGTCAAATCCTAACAATATGCAACACCTATGAATCTTTATTGTGATAATAAGGCTGCTATCGAAATTGCACAAGATCCTGTATAACATGACCGTACCAAATATGTTGAAGTTGATCGTCATTTCATCAAGGAGAAGTTAGATCAAAAGATTATACATTTTCTATTTATCAAGTCAGAAAGTCAGTTGGCTGATATTCTCACAAATGCTGTTTCAGAAAAGATATTCTATGATATGATTGACAAGTTGGGCATGATAAATATCTATGCCCCAACTTGAGGGGGAGTGTTGGCATGAGCTGTCTATAGGTTGTAATTATCAGATTATTTTTATTGGTTGTCAAATCTTGTGTATAGTTATCAAATAAATTAGTTGTCAAATCTTATGTATAGTTGTCAAATCTTATGTATAGTTGTCATCATGTATAGTTGTCAAATCTTGTGTATAGGAATATTTAGTTTCTTTAGAATAAGATTGTTTCCTATTACTATGGTACAATTGTATCTATATATTGGGTCCAATTTAGAAGAGAAAATATAATGAAAAAATATTTATTTACTATTGTTTGACAAAATAAATTTTGAAACATGATATTTGATGATGAACGTTATCATCATGACCTGATTTGGTTTCTAGTTAAGGAAATGAAGATTTTGTTTATGCATGATTATTTTATAGTGTGAATCAATGAACTTAAAAGCAAAGTAAACCTGAAGACCATGTATTGCATTGGACAATGCATTAGACATGGTAGTTGGCCGAAACCACTTGCAAGGATCCAATGCAGGAGTCAGGTTCTATCTTATGCAAATATAACATCTCCTAGGAATTCAGATTATACTGATATTGATATGTTTATTATCCTGAGCAAAGTTCAATCATATGATTTCAAAATTCATACCTTATCATACAATTCCTGGTTTATAAACATATATATGTTGCCATAAAGCGGTCTCACCGGGGTCAAGAATGTTCCTCTAAATAACCCTTTCTTGGCTTGGAAGTGATTTCCTTTGATAGTCTGCACAAATGATTTTGTGAGCTGCATTTTCCTGTAAGTATTCTATTACGACGGCAAATGGGATGGGGACACGTGTAGACCTGCACTTGATAGGTAACAACAGAGGTGGAGACTCAAAATCTTGGACATAGTTAGGATAAACACTAGCTATTAATCAATAATTTGCATGAAAAAGACCCAGGAAAAAAATGGTCCTGAATACATGTTTTTGTGGAATGTGCAAGCCAATCTGGATGTGGATTAGATGAATAATAAATTAAACATATTTGGTTGTCAGGAGTTGAACTCTGGTATGGGAGTGAAAATGACTTACTGCCATTCTTATCGTTTGGTTGGAAGGATCCCATTCCCATGCTGCTTCTAGAAGGGAATAAGATATTTCAATTCTCAAAATCCATTCCCTATTCTCTTCGAGTATTTAAGTCTTATTTTGATTTCAATTGCAATTGCAATTGCAATTCCAATAACAAACCAAACATATCTAAGGATATGGTAATTCCGATCCTTATTTCAGTCGCAAACTGAATGCACCCTTAATGTTTTTCCTCACAACTTCAAGTATATTCATTTTGGACTCTAGGGTTGTTAAGCAATAGTCTAGATGGTTTTGTCTTACACTCTTAGAGCAGCAACCTCCTTAATTGATCAATACTTAACAAGGAAGTAAGAGAGTAATACTTAACAAGGAAGTGAGAGAGGCTTCCCATGGCTGCTAAGTATAAATTTGGAAGTAACCAGGAAGCTAGGAATGACGTCAAAGCTAGTGGCATGTAATTAATTGGTAGAACAAATCATTCTAACCAACTTAGAATTGAAAAAACAATATTTTAATGTTTCAGCTAAGGAAACATGGTTGAAGATTGTCCCACCAGATGACATAGTCATCTGCACATAGTTTACGTTATCTTCCCATATACCTTGAACTATTCAACAGACTCATCATGCCCCAAATTCATAACTTAAGTGAGTTATTGCAGGAATAAAAAAAATACATTATTTTATTGATAATTCAATACATCTTAAAGAAAACTATCTTGGGACATCCTATTATCCATTTTGGTAGATGCCATTTGTGTAACCAGAGTGGTAAGCTTAGTCAAGGTCTGCTTGTGAATTGAACAAAAGAATCATCTTGGTTTCAGTATTATAGAGAACCTAAGGACAAAACAGTGGCTTTCTATCAGCCTGCTAAAAGGAAAAAGAAGAAAAATTTTCATCTTATTGTTCGTTTAAGTTCTTGTTTTGGCCACATCAATATCCCCAAAGGCTCTGATCTCGTAAGAACTACTATGCTGATGTTAATTTATTGATCAGTTCCAGATGAATTATGATTTAAAGCCTCAGGAGATTATTAACTTAATTGTGTACCTTGTGACTTTATGAACACCCTCAAATTCTTAGCCTTGTTTTGTTACTTCCATTGATC
>NC_025997.2:12750044-12816151 GCF_000442705.2 Elaeis guineensis
CGCGGGACGCGCGTCCCAAGCCCGCGTGGGACGCGGGACCCAGGCCCGCGCGGGACGCGCGACCCAGGCCTGCGCGGGACGCGCGTCCCAGGCCCAGGCCCGCGCGGGACGCGCGACCCAGGCCCAGGCCCGTGCGGGACGCGCGACCCAGCGGCCTGCTGGCCCATCCCCGGTCCACCGTGGACCGAGTGGTCCACGGCGCGGTCTGTGGACCGCGTGGGCGTTTCCCATGCGTTTCTCGCGGTCCACGGCCCTATTTCGTGGACCGGAGCGCGATCTAAGGGCCAAGGACGCTCCCGATCTTGATCCGACGGTCAGGAGGGTTCTTTGGCTTGGTTTAGGATTCCTAATCCTTCTCTAATCAAATTTAAACCAGGTTTAAGCCTTTAAAAAGGCCTGAGACGAACAGAGAAGCACGTGGTTTTTCGGTTTCTCGCCGCCGTACGAACCGAGAGGAGAGAGAGGGGCGAGGGCGCTGTGAGGGAAGGAGCAGGAGGCTCCTGGACAGCGGTCGCCAGGCTTTTCAGGGGTTCAGGGGGGTCTCCAAGAGAGAGAGAGCTTTTGTGAGGGAAACTTCATGTGAGAGAGAATTGGGTGTACAAGGGTTGAGGGTGAGGTCTCCTCTTGTAAAATTTTCTTTTCATAGTGAAGTTTGCATGCCCCGTGGAGGCGAGCCCTTTTGTGGCTGATCCACGTATTTTGATTGTTTTTCCTTTTGTTTTGTTTCTTCTTTCTTTCTGCTGCATCGCGTGGTACTGAAAGGATTTTGGGAGGTGGTGTCCTGGCCAGACATCCACCCAACACATATTCAATCCCCAAGTCTTTTAAAATACTTCTAATCTATAATAAATCACATACACCATGAGCCATACTTCGAAATTCGGCTTCTGCACTTGATCTTGCCATAACTTTCTGTTTCTTACTTTTTCAAGTAACAAGATTACCCTCTATAAAAGTAAAATAGCCAGATGTAGATCATCTGGTTGTTTGATCACCTGTCCAATCAACATCCGTATATCCTTTAATATTAGAGCTATCATTTTTTGAGAATAATAAACCTTTACCTGGAGCACCTTTCAAGTATCTCAAGATTCTGTATACTGCATTCATGTGTTCTTCACTTGGTGCATGCATGAATTAGCTTACGATGCTTACCGCATAACTATATCCGATCTTATGTGTGACAAATAAATTAGTCTCCCAACCAACCTTTGATAGCGGGCCATGTCTGTTGGAACTTGATCTGAAAAAATTTCAAGTCTATGATTCATTTCTTTGGGTGTTTCGACTAGTTTGCAAGCAAGCATTGCAGTTTCAGTCAAAAGATCTAGCACATATTTTCGTTGCGAAAGAAAAATCTTTGGTTCTGATCTTGCTATTTCAATTTTCAAAAAATATTTAAGTTGTCCCAGATCCTTCATCTTGAACTCAACAGCCAAATATTCCTGTAACAACTTTATTTCGCACAAATCATCTCCTATCAAGACCATATCATCAACATATACGATTAGAGTTGTTACCTTCCCTTCTTTGTATTTTATAAACAAGGTATGATCTGAATTACTCTGTTTATAACCAAATGCCTTCATTGCAGAAGAGAACCTCCCAAACCAAGCTCTAAGTGACTGCTTAAGCCCAATCAATGATTTCTTTAATTTACAAACTTTATTTTTTCCAGAAGAACTATGTTTAATTCCAGATGGCAGCTCCATATAGACTTCCTCCTCTAAATCCTCATTTAAAAAAGTATTTTTAACATCAAATTGTTGCAAAGGCCAATCTTGATTTGCTGCTATAGATATGAGAATGTGAATTGTGTTGAGCTTAGCTACTAGTGCAAAAGTCTCTTGATAAACCATCCCATACTTTTGTATGTACTCCTTTACAACTAATCTTGCTTTATATCTATCAATGCTTCCATCTGTTTTAACTTTCACAGTGAACACCCATCTACATCCGATCGTCTTCTTTCCTTTGGGTAATGAAATAAGTTCTCAAGTAGAATTCTTTTGTAAAACCTCCATCTCTTCATTCATTGCTTTTGTCCATTTTGGATCTGACAATGCATCCTGCACACTACTAGAAATAGATACTTTGGATAATTGATTAACAGTAAGTGCATATGATTTAGACAATCTATGATTAGAGACATAATTGCTAATTAGATATTTAATATTGATTTTAGGATCAGGTTCATACTGTTTCTTTGGGATACCCTTATTCGATCTTTGTGGGTATCTTGGAGCAAAATTTTTAGGAGGAACATTTGTTTCAAGAAACTCATTAGACATGGGACTCGATATTGGACTAAAGATTACCTGAAGAGAAGAATTCTGGACATTCTGGGTTGATTCGTCAGTTAATGGTGTTAACATGGGCAACTCTGCAGCCATTGGTGATTATGATTTATCTTCGGAAGGAACTACCTCCTCATTCTCAATTACAGAAATATTATCAAAATTTTATGGATTACTTGTCCCAAACTTTTCATTCACTTTTTTCAATTCAAAAAGCTCATCTCCTCTATTGCCTTCTTGTAACATGCTCTCTTCACTAAAGTTCTCCTCCTGAAGAGATGGTGTAGAAATTCTTCCTGAATAGTAAGGTTCTGACTCACGAAAAGAGATATCCAAGGTCATATGTAACTTCCGAGCTTGAGGATCATAGCACTGATATGCCTTCTGAAAATCTGAATAGCCAACAAATACACATCATTTTGCACATGGATCAAGTTTATTTCGTAAAGTCTTGGGAATGTAAACATATACCGTATAACCAAAGACTCTTGGTTCAAGATTCGAGAGATGTAGAATTGAAAAAAAAGATTGTATCTTTTGTTGAGGAGTTTGGAAACCTATCACTCGAGAAAGTATCCGATTGATGAGATAAATGGCAGACTTGACAGCTTCTCCCCAATAGAACTATGGCATGTTCATGCCAAAAAGGGATGCACGAACCATCTTCATTATCTGCCTATTCTTTCTCTCTGCTAAGCCATTCTGTTGTGGAATATAAGTATAAGAAGTATTATGTCAAATCTCATGTTGGCTAAGAAATTTTCTAAATGAAGCATCTACAAACTCCATTACATTGTTAGATTGCAAAACACAAATCTGCCTCTGAAACTGAGTGCCCACCATACTATGAAATTCCTGAAATGCTACACAAACATTATTTTTTTTGTGAAGTAGAGACACCCAAGTCATTCTAGTGCACTCATCAATAAATGTAACAAAATAACGAACTTTAGAAATTAAAGGAATTTTTGCAGGGCCCCAAACATCAGAGTGTATAACCACAAACAGTTCTAAACATTTATTCAAACTTGGTAAATAAGAAATACGATGGCTTTTGGCCAATTCACAAATATCACAGTGAAAATCCAAAATATTAAAATTTGAAAAAAGATGGGGTTGTAATTTTTTGAGATACCCAAAAGAAAGATGTCCCAATCTTCGATGCCATAACCATATAGTTACTCGATCTTTTTCTTCACTACTAGTGTGATATGCATGACTGAATTTTTATCCTCTATTCTCTATTCATTCTAAGTAATAGAGTTTGTCCCGTTTAACACCATAACCAAGAATCTTTCTGGTCAGAATATCTTGAAAGACACAAAAAGAGGGCCAAAAAGTTACAGTACAAGCAAGAGAGGAGGTTATTTGACTAACAGATAAGAGGTTAGTCAAGAGATGGAACGATTAGAACTGTATTCAGTGTGAGAGTACTAGACAAAGTGACAGATCCTTCTCTAGTAATAGGAGAGGTACTACCATTAGCAGTAGATATAACAGATTGGGAAGATGGACGAATAGATTGTAATTGACCAGAGTCTCTAGTCATATGATCAGATGCATCTGTATCAATAATTCAAGTACTATTCTTAGAAGTTGTAGAGAATACATTTGCCTTACCACCAATACCTAGGTGAGCAACGTTTGCTATGGGCTATGATTTCTCCTTCACATTTGATCGGACTTCCTCTATAGAAGTCACCATAGCCTTCCCTGCAATCTTCTTTCTTGGTTTCTTCGAAAAATCCCATCACTTAGGATAGCCAATGATTTCATAACATCGCTGTTTCGAATGACCTGTTTCACCATAATGACTACATACAAGGTTGTTAGATTTTTCACCATAATGGTGGATCCAATTTTTTATCGAGCCAAATGATAATCCTTGTCGAGTTTGGTTGCTAGCATAACCGAATTTTCAGAGATTGACCGTGAGCCTCCCATTGTCTGTCTTTGTTGATATTCTCTCCTCACATAGGTATATGTACTCTCCAAATCAAGTTTTGGCTCTTTTCATAAGATTTCTCCACCAATTTGATCAAACTCAAAGTCGACTCCACTTAGAAAGATATGAACTCAAAGCATAGCCATCGCAGAATGCAACTGGATCACTCCTTCAACTGTTCCTTCCTGAGAGGTAGTCCTTTGATCAATTTTCTGGAAAATAGCAACAAGCTCATTATAGTATGTTGACAATGATCTACCATTTTGTACGGTAGACAAAGATTTCTAATTCAATTCAAAGAGACGGATTTTATCCGATCCATCATAGAAGATTTTTGATACAGTCTCCCATATCTCCTTGGCTAGGAAAAGATGAATAAATCGTTGCATCAGTATTGGGCTCATTGAGTCAATAAGCTAGCTTTTCACTCTATGATTTTTGGTAATCCATGCTCCATAATTGAGATCTTCAGGTGCAAGCTTTTTCATTTCTCCGATAAGATATCCAGCTTTGTTACGAGCGTCAATACGCATCTCCATAAGCTGAGACCATAATTGATAATTTATCTCATCCAGTATGATACTGGTAGGAAAAGCAAAATTGTCTTGGTGGATAATGATAGGCGGTGTTGAGTTGTTTGTTACAGCTGGGACAATGGGATTGAAATCAGCCATTTAGTTTCAGATGGAGAAGAAGAGATAGAGATGGAGATTGAAGAGATGGCGATGGAGAACTTGAGGATAGGGATTTTCGTGTAAAGGCTTGGGGATTTTCGATTCGATTTAGGTTGAGCAGTTTTTTCAAGATTAGAATTACTCTGATACTATGTCAAACAATAGTAAATGAATATTTTTTCATTATATTTTCTCTTCCAAATTGAAACCAATATATAGATACAATTACACCATAGTAATAGAAAACAATCCTATTCTAAGGAAACTAAATATTCCTATACACAAAATTTGACAACTATACACAATGGCAACTATACATAAGATTTGACAACTATACACGAGATTTGACAACTAATTTATTTGACAACTATATATAAAATTTGACAACCAATAGAAATTAATAATCTGGCAATTACAACCTACAAACAGCGCATGCCAACACATTTCTTATCAGAAATCGAAGAATCTTCCTTTTTATTATCCTACTAGAAGGGAGAAGAGTTTTGATAGGTCATGGAGTGATTTTGATCTGATATGAGAGGTTGTGATCATTGTGATGTCACCTGAGAAAGAAATGAAAGATTCTTGTATTCAGTTTCTTTTACAATTCATAACCAGGCTTAACACTTAAAAATTATATAATATGCATGAGATTGGATAGGAATCTGATCAAGCCACGTTTTGGCATGTGATGAATTTGCTAATTCAATATTTAATGAATGTGTAGTGAATGGAGTTAGAGTCTTAACGCAAGTAGATAGTTAAGCATACCAGTTGATTAGCAGTAATTACTAATACTTAACAAAGTTGATTAGAATAACTCGTGCTATACCAGCTTTGCTTAAGATCTCATCAAACCTATTTCGTGGCGCACAAGAAGGTTTTATTTTCTTCCATTTTAAGTAGTAATTATACTAACAACTTCTCTGAGTTGAGATACATAAAGACAAGATTATTGCTTCTAATCTGGATTCCACCACTGAGGTCGACAAGCAAACCATCAAGAAAAGCATTTACTTTAACCTAATTGCATCCATAAGAATAGTTATAACTTATTCCTGGGAAGTAGCTAGTGAAATGGACATGCCACTACCCTTTCTGTGCTATTATGCTTTTACCGCACCGATTGCACAAAAAAAAACTGTTATTGCGGTAATTTTGGTCAATTCGCTTTCTATATTTTATCTCTGAGATCACCTTTCAGGGAAGGGCAAATTTGTACCTTTGTATCCCATTTTCTCATAATCAAAATGGAGATAATGGCACTTGAGAAATTAGACTTGAAAAAAACACATGTTCGTACATTGATGAAGTAGCAAATGCATTAACTAACGCATTTTGATGCCTACTGAACTAAAAACTACCTTCCATTTGGCAGTACACAAGTCAAGTAATACTTTTTTTAATTTCTTTTTGTCTTCCTTCCATTCTTTCTTTTTGTTAATGTAAAAGATTGTAGAACTATCATCTATTCATTCAGAAAACGAAATCAACACATCAAAAGGAGAGAAGACATAAAGCAGAAACAAGTTTCACCCTGGCAAGGTTGTGGAAGTAGCACTTATTGAAAGCAAAGATCCCACAAGCCCTTATCTCCCTCCTCCACCCTCCTTGTGCAAAACAGTGGAAGTACAAGCCCTTAAAACTTCAATCTCTAGGTTGCGTTGAATCTTACCAGGGGTTTCAGCCTGAAAGAACAATGAAGCCATCCTTTGTTAGGTTAGTTTATACCTCTTCTTCTAACCAACTTATTGTTCCGCTGCTCTTCTTTTGCAATGAAATGTTTGGTTTATTATGAAGAAAGAAAATAAAATGTTCTGGCAGAAATTATTACTTCTTGATTTTTTGGTCTCTTTTATTAAGTTTAGAAGAGGAAGAATAGACTGACAAGCTTGCACACTGATGACTTGGAGTCACCCTCTCTCTCTTTCTCTCTCACATTGACAGTTTGTGTTTATGTGTTTTTGCATCCGTGTATATCCGTTTGCCTGTTTGTGTTCAGGGGATATGAACCTATCCCTATCTCTCAGTATCCAACAAAGGGAAAAGCCCCATCATCAGCTTCTCCGGACAAGAATGGCCACACATTCATTCAACCACATTTATTGTACCGTGTACTACATCCAAACATATCAACTACTGATAGACCAAAAAAAAAAATCTCTCACGCCATTGGCTGCAGTGAGGCATGCAATCGGGACGTAAACATCTTCTGACTTTATTAGAAAAAAAGAAAAAAGTCATGCAATCCATTCGAACCACATGATGTCGACAAGACCAGTCCTCTAATTCACCCCGTACATTCTCATAAATAATTTGGTCATTTTACCGAGTCCATCTAGCACCAGGCTGTCCCTAAGTCATCCCCTTTGATACCACTCCGCGCTTCCTATTGGATCTCTGAACCCAACCTCTTGACACAAGGCAAAGTTTCTGAAAAAAAAAAAGTGGCCCATCTTCCTAACAAAACGATGTTTTCTGTTCTTTCCTTCCGACTTTGTATCCGTGATTTATGCAAGTGTAACGGGTCCGAGTTCAGTGCAATCCCAGGTGAGAATTCAGTAATATTTGCTGACTACTGAAGAATGGCTGGTTTAGCATGCTGCACTGAGGGCTATCAAACTGATTGGAGAAGTTGGTGTAAATGAATGAATCATTGCGTTTCTTTGATGGGTAAAACAACCCATTGTTCTCCTCTGAGTAAATGTCCGACATTCTCTGGCGCTTTAAATAGTTTTCAGCGTTTGGAGCAGTGGGTTCTGCTTGGGGGAGCTGCTGAACTAAGTTGTACCTGCCACTGCTGTTAATGAAGAGTTGGTTTGAACTTGGCTGAGGCATAATGTAAGCATGGTCTGATGATCCGGGTATTTCAGGCTGGTTGTCAAATAGATGTGAGAGTGAAGAGTAGTCCTCAAGCAATTCAGATATAGAGGAAGACTTATGTAGTCTTAGAGGGTTTTGTGGCGTGATGTTTGTTAAGTTTGAGTAGTAGCTATCTTCGATGCCCGAGTCTTCTTGCTCTCGATCCATTGGTGTTGGAACCGACGGGAGATGGTGGCTCTTCTTGTAGATTCGACAAAGGACCCAGTCATCCAACTGCAAATGGAGAGAAGCAGAAGTATATATCAATTGATATGATTGAAGTTTGCAAGTATAAAACAAAAGAGTTGCAGTAATTATTCTGAGCATGCATCTATATGAAGTTAAAGATAATCAACAATAAATAATAATTATTATAATGATTATAATTATAATTATAATTATAACAACAACAACCCTCTAAACTAAAACAGTCTCAGTCCTAGTGGTAGGTGGGCTGGAATATTGCGCTTAATCGATGAAACTTATCTGTAATACACCGACTGGTATTTTAGTCAATAACTGATGCGAAGCATCACTTGAAGTCCTTTTCATCAAACCCAAATTGAAAAAAAAATATGGTTGAGTTCATATCGACATGTTAGCGTATTTATTCAATAACATGGCGGGTTAAAAAGCATTGGACGTGACAATAATTCCAATCTAGTTAATCAAGTGAAGGGTGTTTTTGTGCGATCTACATCTGGAAGGACATCCACGCCTCATTTTCTTTAACCTGTAAGGGCTGTTTTGTCAATAACAATCCCAAAGGCCAAGACTTATGGTTTAGACTTTATGCAAAGAAAGAAAATATCTTGGAATTACTACAGCAGAAAAGAAAGAACAAGAGAAAAAAGAAGGGTTCTCTGGGACAAGATCACTTCCTTACCCTCATGGAAGAGTCTCCAAACTTCATAGGCTTGTAGCTGTTGCTGTTCTGAGCTTCAGCAAGGCGGTACTCATGCATGATCCAGTTGGTCTTCGATCCCTTAGGTGGCCTACCCTTGTAGAACACCAAGGCCTTCTTAACACCAATATTCTCATTCCCTTTGCTCGTATGGATCGGCTTATCAGTCCCAGTTGCCTTCCAATACCCAGATGCAGCTGCCCGGTTTGGCCTTATCCCGTTCGGGTACTTACGGTCCCTCGGACTAAAGAAGTACCACTCTCGATCCCCAAACATCGCCTTAGCTGAAACAAATATTTAAGAATATTCATAAACTACCAAACCATGCAATCATATAATCATGATATTAAAAAAAAAAAAAAAAAAAAAAAGAGAGAGAGAAGCTAGTGTGCAACACATGTTGCACTTGGACAGCTACTGCTGCTAAGACACTAACCAGGAAGATCCCATGGATCAAACTTGTAGATATCGACCTCGGCGATGATCGAAACTGGGCACGGCACCGACGCTGCTCGATTCTTCAGGTAGTGAAGGATGAGTTCTTCGTCGGTCGGATGGAAGCGAAAGCCGGGTGGAAGCGACGTGGGGTTGGACATGGCTTCAGAGACAATGAAGGGTTTGGGTGGCTCCTTCTTCTATCTCAGTCTGGGTGAGAAGCATAAAAAGGTTGGAACGTGGGAGAAGAGGTAGAAGGGGGGATTGAAATTTTTGGGAGAGATGGGTGGGGGATGCTTTAATAGTTGCAGAATTTTGTCGTGTAGTGGCAGCTGGGACTTTGGACAAGAACGGGATTGTTGAATTTGTTTAGGGGCCGTGTTGGGTTAACACGAGGGATTCGTGGTTATCGCTGCGTTCCCATACCCCACGTTTCGCAGGGGAAGGGTAAGAGATAGTGGGGAAGATGACTACTCTTTGATGACGTCATCTCCCAGGTGTAGGGACACGTGTCGACCCAGAGTTGGTTGCCGATCTGGACAAGTTAATGAGTAAATGGATAATCGTGGCCGTCCACGTAATATGGTACACTGCACTAGATCTACCGTGCTGATGCTACTGTTTGAGATGGTTAATTATCTGCGATCAACGTGGTTGGTCGGACTCTGGTCTTGGATGCTTATCTGGACTGTCCGGCGGCCAGGATTTTTCCCCCGACCGGTCGATCTGAACCATCCGATCAATGGAGCTACTGTAGACGGTCAGAAGTTAAGCACGACACTCCACTGGGAAAATTGGAGGCCGCGGTTTGGACGAGTGCATCCGAGGAGCGCCCCTGATTGGTTGGTCCCCATCAATCGATGAGCCAAAAGCGAAGGTTGACTCTTCCCCTACAAGACAACCGAGTTAGTTGTCTAAAAAATAGACTTTTTTTATTAATTCAGCGTACTATTTTTATTCTCTCTTTTCGTCTTTTTTTTCGCCGATTCAATTCATTTGAGCACGCGAGTTAGGCTAGTTGGATATTTTGGGGGATAACCATTTAAGTTTCGTTCGCACAAAACGGCACAAAATTTTAAGATCGTGTGTCACGGTGCCACGTGGTGATGAGTATCGATCACTCTGATCACTTGCATGGAACATAAAACATTCACATGCACAACGTCAAATATGACACGTGGATGTAACAGTAGAATATACATGTGACCTCTAGGGATAGCAAACGGATTGAACCGGGATGGATCAAAGGTGGAACCAGAAAATCTTAAATCAAAATTTAATCTGATCAAAATTTTGAACATGAATTTATTATGTTTAATAAATAGATAATTTGATTGATCGATTTAATCAATTTATTAAATAGATAATTCATCAACTCAACCAACTATGTATGGTTAATATGTTCAATGAATAAATAATTATTTAATAAAAAAATAATTTATTTGATAACCTATTTAACTTTTCTACTCTCCTGCTCCATTTGCTGCACATGTTATTCCGCTCAACACCGCTCGGCCCATTATCCCAACCACCACCACTTTCACTACCACCGTCTCTTCCTTTTTTTTTCTCCTTTTCTTTTCAACCTTTATTTATCCAGTTTAAGAAAAACTAGAAGAAGAAATGGCTGAAGGAGAGACTCACCTACATGACCTCCTAGAGTCGATGTTGAGCAATGTGTTCATTCTAGTAAAGGAAACACGTACGCATAATTGCATGGCATAGGTGTGTTGTAGGTGATGCATCAGGGACAGCTTCATCCGCTCCTCTCTTTGCCTCTACAACGATGTCTGCAGCCTCATCCTCCTCCCAACCTATGTCACCTCTGTCACCCACCTTAACCTTTCCCACCTCTCTCCTTGGGACCATCTTTTCCTCCTTGACCACTACCACGAATTAACATGAACATCCCACCATTGAGGAGCAGCAACACCACCACCTTATCACCCTCCTCTTTCACCAAGCCTGCCCCACCCTTACCACACTGATCATCGTCTACACCCACCACCCTTCCACCCTCTAGGCCCTCATCCCCCAGGGGTTGGGTCTACACCATACCCAGCTCATTTGCTAGCACTAGCAGCTCCCCTACCACCCCCATAGCGCCAACCTCTCTCTGCTCCTTACCAGCCAACCTCAAGGGCCTTGTTGGCTGAATGGGTAGGAAGGGAAATACCTAAATCCTTAATCATGATGGGATGACCAAATGGATGAAAATTAGAAAAGGATTGCAATAGGTGCAACAATATAGGATCTCATCTAAAAAGCTAATCGAACGATATTATTTAGATTTTTTATCTTATATAAGTATCCAAGATTTTTCAATAAATAATCGATGCGAAACTAAATACACGCCTATACGAGTCCTCACATACTCCCTCCACTTAAGTCCTGATGTCCTCGTTGGGCTAAGAGTCTAGATCCATATATCTATTTATAAATACCATGATCGATCCATGGTTAGCCACAATGAACTTGTGCTGCAACAACTGCTAATCCACATAGACTATTGATTGGGTCGACTTTGATATCATTTATAACAATCAAAAGATCTTATCTCAAAAGACTAGCTAGAAAGTATTATTCGAATTCTTTAGCCTATATAAGTACTCAAGATTTTTCTGATGAATAATCGATGTGGAACTAAATATACATGCATACAGATCCTCATAATGAAATTTCACTAAAACTCAGTCCATTTAAATGGGAGGTGAAAGGTGCATGATAACTGAACACACAACCCAAGTCCATGTGGTAGTGTCTAATCTTTTTAATAAATCTATTTATCTAATTCAATTCGACTCACATATTAAATAGATTAAATAGATTAAATAAATCATACATACAAAATATGAATCCGATTCAAATATTAAACAGATTAATTGAATCAATCTATTTATACTTTAAATTTATTTAGCTCAAATCCAAATCTATTTATGGTGGATTGAATATGAACCTGCCGTTCGGATTATATTTTGCCATGATGGATTGAACATGAACCGACGGATCGGATTATATTTTGCCACCCTCGGTGGTCTCACATAAAACCATATGCCAGCTGGTCATTCGTTGCATATGATATTTTACCATCATGGATGAAAAAAAATTCATCCGATCGCATCAAATACCAGAAAGGTAGAATAAATTAGCAATTAAAATTTTCATAATGTTTATAAATTTTCACCTTGATTCATAACGAAAAAGGATCAAGATTGAAGAAGCTCCTCAATCAATATGCTTTGCGAGATCCAGATACATGGATTCTCTACTTTGCGTGTACGCCAAATACTGTAGGAGAGAGGGATGAACTCTTCTTTCGGAGAGGAAGGAGAAGAGCACTTGAGATCTGATCTCAAGTCCTTGGAACAACCCACATGCTGCCACAAAGGGAGGGAGGATGCTAAGAGGAGAGAGATGCCCAGTGCTAGGTGATGCACATACCAAGGAATCTCCACGCCAAGCCTTTGATTGATTGATTTTTCTCCTTCTCCATATCTCTCCTTATATAGGCAAGAGATCCTATATCAAATCAAACTCTTTTGGGTACAAGAAAAAGGACTTTTCATATTTGAATCAAATCAAAACTCCTTAAAGCACAAGGAATCCTAATCTAAGTAGGAGAGGTGCCTCCTTTCATTATGGTGCACAGTCAAGGAGAGGTAGCTATTTTTAGCCCCTTTCCAACCACCTAGATCGGCCCATAAGGAGAGAGAATCTTTGAAAAAAGTGGCTAAGTGCATCAAATCAGATTTGGCTCAGATTTGGATCAATTCAAATCCAATTCGAATCCGATTCAAATCAATTTCAAAAAGACTATTGATCCTAATTCAATTAGGATTTTTGTCCAAGTCCAACTTGATAAATTAACCCAATCGAGTCTTAATAAAATTAAGTTCAATTAAATTAAATCTGATCTAAAGTAATTAGGATCAATTCATTCTCTCATAATTATATGAAACTTTGATTTGATCAATTTCATTCCCGGAATCAAACCCACACCTCATGCACAGTGCTAGTTGAATATAGTCAGTATTTCATTCTGTAAGACCTATGACTTAATTCTTAATTAAATTAATCTATATATTCAATCAAGTCTCATACTTTCAAATCAAATATATAAATATCTGATCAATTTTTTTTCTATATTGTTTGACTTTTGTGTGTGACTCTATAGGTTCGAATGCTAAGTCGATAGTATAGGAACTCTTTTTTATACTAATCGAAGTGACCATCTAGTAATGATATCCGACTTCTGGATAGATTGAATATTTATCAAATAATATTCAAGAACCTTGATATATGGTTATCATATAATTTATCTCTTTGATCCTAATGCTCAAGATGACCTAGAGTTTAACTGTCAACTCTAAAACAGTCATCCACATAGTATTTCAATCTTTCAAATCTATCACATGAATTATCCTGATTAAGATTTTATTAAATTGAGATATAGTGATGCATTAACTCTTATAATTCAGAGGGATCAATCTCATCTTGATCCATACACAGACTTTACAAATACTTAATTATACCCAATAGTTTTTCATCACTGCATTAAAAATGTAAGCAGTCGGTACCTAAGCATAGTGAGTTGCTTGCAGTCATTATGATGATCTCAAATCTGAGGGACACTTATGTCCATATGTTTCGTGAGTTGCTTGTGACAGTAGAGTGCTCAGTAAGTGAGTCACTTGTTCTGTGACGATGTACTCCTACATCTCATCTATATGCTATATCAGTGCCTCCATACTCTTTGGTTATGAAGATAACTAATCTATATAGTACACAATGATCTACATTCGATAAACATCATCATCCTATTAATGATGTATCATTTGGTTGTGAACATATTTAAGAACTATTCGATAAATCTTTCTTTATCGATCACAATATAGTTCTAAGAACTTTATCACAATAAAAATTCTAATAATGAAGATGTACACCTTGTGATGAAAAAAGTCAAAATAACATTTATTCATTGATTAATAATTCATATACAAAATTTAATTATTTATAATAAATCAATTGACTTTAGGACACAATTCCTAACAGTGGATCGTCCGGTCGGTCGCTATTATCAGTATAAAAGGATTCACCAAGGTCCTTTTTAATAAGAAGTCTCATACTCCTATCAGCCAAGATGCCACCCCATCTCATCCAATAAATCGAGCTTTGTTTTGATCAAGCTTATTTTAGTGTTAATCCACATGGCTAAACATGACACCCTAAGAACTCTAAAGAACTAAAAGTGCACCCAGTAGGCCATGTTGCAGTCCTCCTTTATAGTGATCCGTCGCTTAATTATAAGGTATTGGATGGATAGATAAGAGGAGAGAAAAAGTTTTTAATATTAACCATGATGTTCATGAATTTAGAGTTTTTATCCAGAACTCGGATCTTATGGATCTTGATTTTCAGGGTCCTACTTATACATGGTGCAATAATCGTCAGGGACAAGCTCGGATTTGGAAGCGGATTAATAGAGTGTTTGCATCTCCTGACTGACTATCAAGATATCCTGAATCATCTGTAACTCATCTCATAAGGTATGCATCAGATCATTGCCCTCTGCTTATACATGTTGCTCATTCTATTGTAAAAGGACCTAAGCTGTTTAGATTTGAGAAAATTTAGATGACCTGTATGGATTTCCTAAATGTTATCCAACGTGCGTGAATTGGTTTTGATAATCAGTCCCCTCCAAATCATGGTCCTTTTTGCTTTCAAAGGTTCGACGAGCCATTCGTAAATGAAAGTATTGCATAGGAAATCTTAATAGTATGGAGCAAATGCTTTATAATCAAATTCATGATTTGCAGGTTATAGAGGTCCAACAAGGAGGCTTATCAATATATGAGCATTCTCAATTGCTAGACTTTCTCCATCATTATCGTAATACTCTTCGTCGGATTGAGATCATGTGGAGATAGAAATTGTGGGTGCTTTGGCTGAACGAAGATGATTCGAATACTAAATATTTTCATTACTCAACTTTGATGTACAGACGATATAGCCACATAAATACTATCACCACTGACCAAGGTATAGTGATCACTGATTCAGCAACTATTGTAAACACTTTACTTAATTATTTTTGGCAATGATGGATGGATATAAAGGAAGACCAGCAACTTGATTATCCTTTGATGCATAATATTTTATCAATTGAAAACTATCAGAGGCTCACTCAAGATATCACTGAGAATGTAAATTTGGCAAGTAATTATGTCGATTTATCCCGATAAGGCTTCGGGGCCAGATGGATTTTCTGCTTCTTTTTTTCAAAAGTGTTAGCCCTTTATTAAAAGAGAGATAATTGAAGGTATCCTTTATATATTTAATAAAAATATGATTCCTGAGGATTGGACTAAAACTCATATTATTTTGATTCCAAAAAAGATGAATTCTCAAATTCCAAATGATTATAGACTTATTAGTTTATGTAACACTATGTATTAAATTATTGCAAAAATCCTTGTTAATCAATTGAAGCTTGTTCTTCTCTCTCTTCTCGCTCTTGAGCAAGGTGCGTTCGTTTTAGAGAGAGCTATTATCAACAACATTTTGTTGGCATAGAAAATTATACACCGATACATAAGACACCAACATCTCGAGCCTTGATGCTATTGAAAGTTGATATGAAAAAAGTATATGATCGGATTAGATAGTCGTTCTTAACCCAGGTAATGCATCATTTTGGTTTTCCTAATAAATTTATCACCTGGATAAAGCTTATGTGTTAAATCCGAAGTTTGCACTTCTCATACATGGATCATCTACCGAACCTTTTTCAGTATCTAGGGGCTTAAGGTAAGGATGTCCTCTCTCACCTTATTTATTTTGTGTAATAAGATTCTTTTGATATTTCTATATGGTGCTGTCCAACAAAGGTTGCTCAAAGTCTACCAACCAAGGGATGGCCCTCGAGTCTCACATATATTCTATGCTGATGATTGTCTTTTAGTGGCTCGAGCAATGATGAGAGATGCTATTTGTATGAATGTAATATTAGATGCTTTTTGCAAACATTCGGGACAAAATATAAATAATAGCAAATCTTATATTTTGTTTAGTAAAACAATAAATTTGAATGTTAAATCTCAAATATGTAAAACATTACAAATTAATGAAAAGATAACTAATTGACAGTATCTTAGGATTCCTTTATTAGGCACCTCACTGAAGGCAAAAAATTTTTAGCCAATACTCGAGAAGATTTAATTAAAAATTACATCATGAAAATGATGTTTGCTTTCTCTGGCTGGCTGACTTGCTCTAATTATTGATTATGGCTTGCTCTATATCATGAACACTCGATTATATTGTCTTGAAAAAATTGCTACTCAATTATTGATTAGAAATAATTTCTTATGGGCACAAGTGGTTAAAGCTAAATATAAATTTAATAATTATAGGATAACATATAAAAGACCTAGAAATTGTTCGGTCATTTTGGAAAAATATTTGTACCATGGGTGTTCGTGTCAATTGCAGGTTAAGTGGATGATTGGTAATGGTATAACAATTAAAGTTTATGAAGATCCTTGGATTACACCAATTCTGTTGAGATTATGGCTTACTTATATTAATGTTGATCAAATGTCTTTAGACATGCATGTTAGGTACTTTATAACACCAATGAGTGCGTGGAACATCACCAAGTTGAAGATTTATTTTGCTCCCCAACTTGTGGATAACTTCTGTTTGATTCCTTTGCCACAAGGAAATTGGGAGGACCAACTAGTATGGGAGAAAACAAATCAAAAAAAGTTTCTTCGGCAGATATCAAGTTACTTCATTCTCTTCCTTTGGTAAGAGATCAAAATTCAAATAGTTTTTTATGGATATAGAAATTAAAAGTTTTTCCAAGAGTAAAAATCTTTTGGTGGTGTTTGGTTTGAAACAAACTTCTAACAAAAGCATATCTAGCTCACTGACATATTATCTCATCTGATAATATTTTTTGTGATTTGTATAAGGATCAAATAGAAGATTGCTCTCATCCAATCATTGAATGTCATTTAGCCAAAATGTGCTGGTAGCAACTAGCAAATATATGCCGATGGACTTTCTTTCTGATTTCTTTGCCAGTTATAGTTCAATATTTGACCACAGCTTCAGTAAAGAATAGTCAGAAAGCAATCCTAGTATATACTGTCTGATTGCTTTGGAATGCTAGAAATGAAAGGTTCTTTAAACAGATAAATTTTAATACAAATCACATTATGCAGAATATATTGTTATTTATTACAGATTCTAATTTTTTTGAACTGCAACCTAATCAAACTCTATGACGGCATTGGGACAACTCTTCACAGCATAATGGCTAGTGTATAGAACTCATACATCTTTTTTGGTTGCCTCCTTCCGTGGGAGTTTTAAAGGTCAACTTTGATGCCTCTGTAGTAGGAGATAAGGCTGCAGTTGCTTATGTTATTCAAAACTTTTGAAAAAAAAATGATTCAGACTAGTGGCAAGCAATTACGTCACACTAATGGACCTATGGCTTAATTAACTACTGCGTGGTTAGGGGTTAAAGCAGCTATACAAGATTAACATGCCAATCAAGTATGGCTGGAAGCAAACCCACAAATAGTGATAAGTTAGTTAAATAGTCCAGAAACTTGTTTACATGTACTTTTTTTTTTTTTTGTGCAAGACTTATGGCAATGGAAACGGACAGCAAATCTATTCAAGATGTCACATATTCTATGCGAAGCCAATCAATTAGCTAATCGCATGTCACACATTGCTTTACAAGGTTATTTTCTGTGGATGGATTAGATTGGGATAGATCCTTTATGTGCTTATCTTATAAGAGCTGATAGATATAGTATTATTCATAAGGAAAGAATTAAACAGCGCCTTGAAATGACTACTTCACATAAACAAGAAAAGGATGGCCATTTTAATAATTTTTCCCAAACAATAGTACTTTATTGCACTTATGATGAATTAGATGACATACCTGGGGGAAATCTTCAGAAATAAAGTAAAAGAGGAAAAGGTATGTGGAGAAAAGAAAAAAATATTTGGGACATATGCAAGAGAGAAGAAGATCGGCTATCATAATCTCTTAAGGGGCAAGAGGAACAAATTACAACCATTAAGAAAGAAATGCTTTATGCAAAGAATGTTCGAATGTATTTCTGATATTAATTACTTTTTGTGTGAAGATCTATATATATACAGCAAGTACTTGAAAAAAAAAAGAAATAAAAATGTTGAGAAAAAAATACAAAAAAAAATAAAAAAAAATAAAGAAAAAAAAAGAAAAAAAAAAGAAATTAGTGTTATTACTAACGTCTTATCTATTTGGTTGCAGGTTGCAAAAGAAGTAGATTATCTATTATTTCTTGATTTGGGAAGAATCTACTACTAGCATCAAGAGCAATGGTAATGTATACGATATTGCTATTTCATCAAACATCATCATAGTAAGTCTACTTTCAAGAAGACTTCAAAATTAATGGTATACAGTTGTCATTATATTGCTAAATTAGTCAATCTTGAACTTTATAACTGGTGCTGCTATACCATACTCATGCTAGCTCAGACATTGAAGTCAAAATTTTGTTGCATCATTCTCACAAGATATATGCCGTACATAATTAGATTGTTTCTTTGTAATCTTTATACTACTGGCACCTTAGCACAATTCTTAGTTATGTTTCAAATGAGAAGCAAGAGTGTTATACAAATACTATATCCATTCAAAAGAAAAGAGAAGAAAAAGTTGATATAAAAGAAAATAGCAAAAGAAAAAAAGAAAGAAAAAAAAAGGAAAGGAAACAGAATTAGAAAAAATAAAAAGAAAGAAAAAAGAAAAAATTAGAAAGAAAAAGCAAAAGAGAAAGCAAAAACATGGAACAAGGAAATGAAAACAAATATGTTTATTACTAACTTTGTTTTCTTTTGGTTACAGGTTTCTATATTAAAACATCTAATTGGCTTATATCATCTCTTTTATAATAGTTATTTGATCCTAGATTATTATATTAAGAAATGCAGACTTCGTCAAGGGAGCTGGAGGTATTGGCATCAAGGGATGCTTTGCATGATTGCTTCGGATCATAACTTCTCTGTCATGTTGCCTACCTAGATTATTGGAAAACAAGTGATTATTGTTGCAAATCAACAATAAACAGGGACATTCTATTCAGTATTATGCTTATAGTGTGTTGCTCAGCTCACGGCTGGGCTCTGAACTGAGCTGATTCTGCAAGATTAATGCTGAAAATTTTGTATCGGAGTGGTTTGGATGGATCTAATTTCAAATCCTTATATTGTTACTTGAACAGCGTAAACTCTTTGGATTATATGTGGCAGAGTGGTACTCATACTTATTTCTTTCCTATTTTATTGGGTTATCAGCAACAACGATCAATTACACCATCATCCTGGAGTGTGCTTATATGTTTCAACTTCATCAGAGTTAATGCATCATTAACTGGGTTTCTTGGAAGAAATTCAAGATTTATGTGCATCCTTTTGTTTCTTCAGATTTTATTGACAAAAGCTCTTGGCACCTTCCAGCTGTGGCACAATTTCTACTATGTTTCGTCTCAACAAATAAAGATAAGCAGTTTCCAGGAAGTTTGCCAGTCTTATATATATCAATGGTGCTTGTATGCTTATACTTCTTTGGAGTTAGGATATCAGCATAGTAAAAACTGTTGGTCAACTTCATTGTTACATATTGATCAAAATCGTAATTTCAATCCACAGCTGAATAGTTTCATACTCTTGCACTGACTGAATGATTTAAATGCTCATATGCCACTCTCTGTTTTTCTAAATGTGGGGTTATATTTACATGTACTGGTGGATTATTATTTTGTAATGAGTTAGCTGGATGGTTGTAAATACATATACTGTCGTAGATCTTTACTTTTGATAGTACAGTAGTTGATGCTTTCTATCCAAATAAAAAAAAAAAAAAAAAAAAAAGGGTATTGGATGGATTGGGAGGATAATTATCCTGAGAACTAAAAGTCGGATTAGTGCCTGTCATTGGATGGGATGGTGGAACAAGCTACTTGCGATCCTAAAACTATGAAAGGGGGAATGAATTGAAGAAGAGGGTGTCATCCTCATATCCACGTATATGCTATTTAAAGCAACTTTTGGTTGCCATTCATTGATTCGAGACCATTTTCCAATGATAGGTGTTATCCAGCTTGGCATGGTGGGATATAATCCACCTTGGACGCACTCTTGACGTGACGATCATGCTGACATTCCGGATGGCGACGACTTCAGGTGAACCTCCAGGAAAGACCACCAGCTTAAAAAAGTTGATGATAACGTCTGAAAAATATTGATAGCCACCTCTGCATGCTAGCTTTTGGTCCTCGAGATCAGGTTGTATCTTTTGTGCAAAAGAATGATTGACCTTTTATCATGACAGCAACCATTAAATCATGCATTGTGAAGCTCTCAAAGCATCCTCCAAGCTCCAAAAGAAACTAAATGAATTAATGATAAGGATGAAGGAGAATTTGAGAAAGCTAACACAAAAGTGTTAAAAGAACCTGTTGGCTATCCTAAGCTGTGAACACCTTAAGAGAGAGAACATCATCTTAATTAACTATTGAGTGAGCATTTATATATTTCTAAAATGCTCCTATAAATTGGTGTAGGCTGCCCATACATGCATGCGGAGATCATGGCATGAGGTGTGGTATGTGAAGTACCACGAGGTGTTGTCTAATGAGTTTTGACCATGTCAGCCACTTGATTTTTTTTGTTTTTTTTTTATGGAATGGGAAGCAAGATGCCACCCGCAATCCACTTGATTGTTAATAACGTGTCATAAATTATATAAACAATCATTACTTCACAGGCTTGCATGCTTGATCCCAAAGTTATTTTGTGAGTTTTCTTTTGGTAAATAGTTATTTTGTGAGTTTTTTTTAAGGCATGTGCATATTCTGTATAGCGACCAAGATTTGACTGGAACAATTGCTTTTACTAATGTTTATTTGGGTGATTATCTCCTAGATTCATGGAGGTAGGTACGGAAGCTAAACCAAGAATGTCAAGTCAAAAGTCTGGCGGTGGGAATGATGGATGAGGCTGTACAAAACAAGAGTTAAAAGAGACAACGTGACCATTATTCACAAGCGCCGAAAGCCTTTTTGTTTGACTACAGGCTCGGGTACATCCCATCCTTCGGCCTTGAGGGAAGGAAGGTAAAAGTTTGCTCTGTAAAAAGGAAAGTAAGACCAGTAGACTCCCATACATATTCTCAAATATATTTTTGTTCTCTTGTGGAATATGCTTGGCATAACTTTTCATGTATGGACATCTCATGTCCCCATGTCATGCAAGTCATTCCCCGTCGTCCCTCCATGCTAAAACCCAAGTTGCCGACTTCATTTTTCCTTTTGTAATAGCTTGATCTTCTTTGTAAATTTTTCCTTCTCCTGTACGTGTGCTGGTTCTGCAAACGGTTGCTTTCCAACATTTAATACAGCTTCGGCCTTTGTTTTACCAAAAAAAAAAAGAGTTGCCGACTTCTACAACTTGCAAGGCCTCACATGCCATGCATGTGGATATATAAACTACATCAAGACACGAGACACATGATTCTCGTTTACAAGCAATTGTTGGGACAAAGCCCGAAGAAAGAATAGAAAATACAAAAGTGGGGAGGGTGGTGGGTGGAGCCGCATAAGAAGATACATATGAATGCCATTCCACTGTGTACTTGAAAAGACCTGTTTGACTTTTTTGCACTCGTGTTAGAAAACCTAACTCAAAGCAGGAAAGAAGAGCGCATCTTTTAGAATTATATGCTCCACTCGAAGAATAATGAGAACAAATATGCTGTCACTGATCCCCTCTTACCATTCAAAGCTAATAAGTGATCCTTATCCCTTCTTGACCTCAGGCCAGGCAAGCTTAATCACCAGCTGTTATTCAAGAAGGCTTCAGCGGCGGTGTCCTGGAGAAGAATAGTGGACGTAAACAACCGACAGGAGGAAAGATTAGGATGGCCATAGAGAACGCGGTGGCGGATCTCTAATCGCAGCATGCAGTGGATCGTGGCATTAGCAGTTGTTTTCCACGTGTGGTCGAAAAACTTCGATGGGCTAACGTGTTCCTCGGTGGCTTCACAAGTTGTAGATTTGTAGCATTCCCTTTTCTAAGAGCAACGGCGGGATCGACTACCACCATTCACTTCATAAACATGATGAAAGAAGCAAACATGTCAAAATCTTAAGAAAACAACTTCTAAAAGATTCAACATGAAAATTTCTTGCAAATATAGAGGTGTGCAACCACTACTCTGACCATATCCTTGTGAGTTGTATTCTTTTATTATTATTTTTTTCTGGGATAAATTAATAGGATCTCCATGGTTTGAATGGAATTCTGTGGTGGGTTGGGAAAGCAAGTTAGGATTGTACATAGCTGTTAGTCCTTTTTTTCCCCCAAAAAACACTATTTAAACGACACCAAGAAGCCTGCAGAATGCTCAGAAATATTATGTTAATAATATTATGGCTGGTCCTAGATTGCAAACTTGGACTAATCATAAATATGTTGATGTTGACTTTTGTATCTGTCATTTTATTATTTTATCGGAACAATGTTGACCATATCACTAGTTTTTCATTTTTAAAAAAAAAATTAATGATGCTGTTTACATCGTCAACCTCTTCACTTTGATCTTATATTTCCTCCCCAAACTTTTCGCATAAAACTACGTACATAAAACCAAAAGTATGAGAATTCAAACAAAATTCGTATGCAAATTATTTGTGAATTCAATGAACCACCGGTATGCAAGTATATATGATCAATTTGTAGACAGTCCTTGGGGACTCTAGATTGTCAAGAGATAAAGCATCACTCGGGTTGGACAAGGGAATCTGACTTGGAACTTCGAAGCCGTGCAATACTTAATTAGAACTTGTTGATGTATTTATTTTTACTCTTTTTTTTTCCTTTTTTAGGACTTTCAATTATTGTCTCAACGAGACACCAGTTCTCAATCATTTAGGCTTCTATTTCTTGAACGAACCAATTATTGGCTGAATTAGCTCTTTGGTCAACCATCTGTGCAAGCAAGATGATGGTCCAGCTCCCGAAAATTGTTGGCCTCCGTTCCAGTGGAAATGTTTGACTTATTCAATCACGAGAAATACGGTTTACACGGAACGGGAATTGGTCCAACCATGGCTCAGTGGCTCAGAGCCGGGTCCAACCCTTATCTGACTTTCAGTCCTTTTCTTTTTTTTTTTTTTTTTCCCTTGAAAAGTTATCTGACTTGTACACTTAAGCCAGCTGGAGCCAGCTGGTATGTGTCTCGTTGAACTAGGCATCTGCTTGATCCTAACAGAGACACAAATTGACAGTTAGTTCAATAATATCAACCTAGCATGTGATGTTTAAACCCAGCCATGCTGCCTCCTTGGATGAGATGAAGATCAATGAAATCTGGGGCTGACTCTCGGAGATAAGGAATCAGCATCGTCCAATAAATTTTTGGATGAGATTTTGGATTATTATATATATTATTACAATGAATACAATTTATATTTTTTTGTGGATTAGAAGATATTACAATACTATTTTTAAAAAAATTGATCATAGACCAATTATGATGTTTGTGAATAGATTTGATTGAATTTGGACTCTTAGCTTGCAAAAAAAACATCAAGATTTAAAGAAAAAGTATATGAAGACTGATCATACACACTAATATGTGTTTAAATCATTTTCATTGTGCTCCAGAAAGATTTGAATACTTATATAAAATCAAGATATTTAAATAATATCTCTTACCTTTTTCAGGAAGGACCTCAATCTTCACATTTGAACATAATCCTATTTGAAAATTAACTATTGATTAGAGGTTCTCAATCAGCACGATCATAGCTACAACTAACTCTCATTTTTTGCTTTGGTGTTTATCTTTTAAGATTTTGTGCTTTGCACTCAAGCCCTGTCCAGGTGTAAAAGGACACCCTACTTCTCTTCTATCATTATGAACTATGTGAAAAAAGAAAATGATCGGAAGAAACATAAGGCAAGGTTGGATTAGCTTGTCATGTCCCTACAAGGGATTGTATGGCTAGAAATGAACAACAAAATATTTTTGAAGCACCATTCGACAATTAATTAGGTTTTGGAGAAGATTTGTCCAATTTAATGGAATGTGTTTCCTCATGCTCTAGAAGAAGTCTAAGAGCATATTTGGTTGGAGGGTGTTAGACTCTGATATTGGAATGAATAACTTTTATTCTAGCTATTTAGTTCATAATCATTCTGATTTCATGAGAGAATACGAATGCTCTCAAAATATAATCTTTTCTCTCAAAATACAGTCTTTACTCTCTCCTAGTATATATTTAAATTTTATTTTAATTTTAGTTATAAATCAAATGCATTAGGAAATATGACTATTTTGATTTCATTCCGATTCTATTTTTAATAGCGAATCAAACATATTCTAAATGCTCACTCGGTAATTGATCTCTTTTTTCTTCTCCTCTTTGACCATTCCATACTTTCTTTCACTATTCTCTTGCAAAATTTATCTCAATTTAATAAATTCTCATGTTTGGGGTTGACGTTTCCTTCCTTCTTTTGCTTCGAAATATGTTTGGATTCAATCAGTCCCAATCTTAAGAGACAAGGCATGGAGTACAAATGAGTTGATTAGGGAGCTAAATCTCAAATTGAATGCCAAACCATGCCAAAATTAGGTTGAGCTAGACCTGCATTTGATGTGACCAACTGACATCTCTGGTTATTATCACCGATCACATGATGGTCACTTGTATAGAATTAATACGCCCCTAGTTTTTCCCCCTTTTTCACCCCCTCCAACCCCTAGCTTACTTTTTTTTTTGGGGGGGGGGGGTATCTTCATGTGAATTAGCTTGAAAACGTGAAGTGACATGCATGTCATCACGGTGCAAGCACAAAGCTAATCTTTTGCTGCACAAAGCACAAAGCAACAAATCGATAGGTGGCACAATCATTATACCCCTTATGTTTTCGATAAGAAGCGTGTGGTTGTTTAGTATGATTGTCCTTTTCCCTTTACCAGCAGCATAATCTCTCAAAAAGGATTAGACTGTGGAAGTCTTGTTCCAAGCGTGCAAATCAACTTTTGTGAAGGGCATAACTATGGATAAGTTTGATAGTTTGGTTAGCGTCAAATGGAGAGTAGGGAATTTGGCCACTGGCAAAAAGCAAGCATGGCATTGGCTGCTTTCCTGACCAAAGCTCGAAGCATATGCCAAATTCGTGGTAGAATATCTTCTTCCTGACGATTTGATTCGAAGAAACTAATTAGCAGAAGCTTCCTCTGATCTTTTTTCCAAAGGTTCCTTTTGGAATCTTTCCCATCTTTCCTCTGTGTATAAAGGGCAATTTTCTATGTGCCAAATATATAGTGCGAAGGCCAACATGACTAATCTCTTTTGGCTTGATACTCCTACTGGATTTCTTTTTCAAAGAAACATCTAGTACAAAAAAGATATTGCAGACTAAGCATTGCAAGGACGACTTCACCAACCAATCAAGTAATTTTGGTCTCAACTCAGTGCCTCTATAGGCAAAATTGGATGAGTGCTATCTCTGTCTAATGCTCTCACTGAACATATTGATTTCCACATTAGCAGCTGCCTACTCACAGGATGCAGCCTTGCGCACCCTGGGACGATATCGACGCCATGGTAAATTATCAAGAGGTCTAATAACTGCTGGATCGGATGGCCTCCTAGAGAGAGGCCTCAAGTTGTGGGATGACTATGAGTTGCACAAAATGTGGAGACCCAGAAAATGTGGAGTACTTTGGTTGTTTATTCTCCACTTTGCAAAATAATAAATATCGAGTATTGAAGGAATCATGCCAGTTTGTTGGAGATTATTGGGTAGATGGAACAGCATTCTTAGAGTTTAATGGGTAAAACATTTGTTGATCACTGGATGGCAGTTGTCTCAGTCTGTGACCCAGTTTGTTCAAGTGAAAGCCATTGTCCTAATCCATCAATTAATCCAAACCAGCCCAATTTGCACCAACCAACTTCACTAACAGTGGGCCCAAAAGAGCAACCTGACAATCTGGCGCGCAAGTATATTTTTTAGCTCAGGTCCCTACCTTCTTACAATGAGTAATGTTTTGTACATCGCATGCGACGTAGAAAAAATATACCGCCCTATCTGATTGGGCCACGTAGTCATCATTTTTCGATACATATTTAATATATGTAGTTTCATTTTTTTATTTAAAATTTTAAATAACAAAAATATCTCTCATCTTTTGAAAAAATTATGACATCTTGCGGTCAAATTATGACTTTCTATTTATAATTTAATCACAGAATATCATAAGAAAAAGATAGGATATTTTTATTATTTAAAAATTATATAAATTTTCAGTGATGAAAATATCTTTCTTTCTTTATGATTTCTGAAAAAAATTATAACTTTCTATATACAGAAAGTTATAATTTAATCACAAGATGTTATAATATGGTGACAGGATGTCATAGTTTTTTTAAAATAGAAGAGACATTTTTATCATTTAAAATTTTAAATAAAAAAGTAGAACTATGGGTATTAAATACGCTATTAAATGCGCATTGAGAAGCGGTGGCTGCGTGCTCCAATATGGTTGGGTCGTTCACTCCATATCAATTTTACTACGCCACACGCAGTGCACAAAAACTTTCTCTCTTACAATATATGGGTTTATTTGGCCAAGCTGTGAATATCAGCTTATTTTGAAATGATTTTTTTTCAAATAAAATTTCAGAAAAAGTGCTGTGAGAGAGAAGTAGCTTGTATGTGACAAAATTATTTGATAAATATTTTTATCTGTATTTGAGAAGCAGTTTGTGTTTGGCAAATTTTTCAAAAAAAATGCTTTTGACTATTAAATTACGAAAAAGGGCATGTATAGATTTACTTTACAATTAATATTATTTAAATAGATAACTAATTTTAAATATTCATTATAGTTAATTTTAATTAAGTTTTTTTTATTTAATTAAAATATAAATAATAAAATAATAAAAAATATATTAAAAATTTTAATCAATATAAATATAATTGAATCAAAGATAATACGTATTGAACATTTTATATAATTTTTATATGATAATATACATGTATCAAAATACATCATTCACTAAATATTGAAAATTTACACCAAAGAAGAAGGAGAATAACTCATACATGAGGAGAGTTCTCGACAATTTCATCCCTAATTCTATTACGCATCCACTCCATAATAGTAGAAGACCTGCCTTGCATTTCTAGAGGAATGTCGGAAGGCCCATCTCCTTCCTTAATCTCTAGCATAATGTCATCATCAGCATAATGGTTGAACTCGATATCAATGAAAAAATGTCACTGTATGAAATTATGTATAGCCATAGTAGTTGAGACAAGATGAATCTGAGTATCAAACTTGAATGATGACATTGAGCGTAAAATAGGAAGCCTATTTTTCCATACTCCAAATATTCTTTCAATTGTGTATTTCAAACTAGAGCGAAAAAAATTAAAAAGTCTCATTTCGATTTTTAAAACTAGTGGCACGTCCAAAATCAGAGAAATGATGACATTCATCTTTGTATGGTCTTAAATAGCCGACCATTGTTGGATAGCGTGAATCTATCAAGTAACATTTACCTGAATCAAGTAATAAAAAAAAAATTAATTGATATTATATAGAAAATAATATTTACATAATAAAATGATATGATGCATAATATAAGCAGGCTACTTACTTGGTGTGGGTTAAGAAAAGTTAAGGTTTTACCTCTCAAGTGCTTGGTCAAATATTCTAGCATCATGTGTAGTACCTTCCCACTCAGACCGTACAAATGAGAAGCACATATCCCAATCACATACGGTCGTTATGTTTTGGGAAGTAAATCCCTTCCTACCTATATATTTAATTTGCTCCTTAAAAGAAACAATATAAGGTACATGTGTGCCATCAATAGCTTTAATGCAATTTTTAAAATATGGCCAATACCGATCATGCTGCTCACTCCGATCTTTTTTTGCACGTATCTTCTCTGTTTAGACTCTATTTGGATTGTTCTTGAGCTCGTTAGACTCCATTCGTCGTTCTAGATCTCACTATAGGCTCAATATGGATCGAATCTCGAGATATATTTTTTAACAGGAATCAAATAAGACATTTCTTATTTCAAAAGTTTTAGAGAAAATAACTAATGCACCCAAGAAATTTCAATGCTACATCTTGCAAGAAATCGAGAGAAAGGGATGAGGGCGAGTGATTAGGAGGCGAACAAATGGATTACAGTAGCTCCGGCCATGGCCAAGAACCAGGGCGCTACACACCTCCGACGCCATAGGAGCAGGGCTCGGACGAACGAATCAAGAAGCACATTAGTTGTAGAAAGATAGGGGAGGTCGGTGGGAGGAGAGGAGAGTTTTTACAAAGATTTGTAGTCAAAAAAATATAGGAGAGGTTGGTGAGAGTTTTTGCATCAAAAAAAAGATTTATACTCTTTCTTATCGATCATAAGAATTTGTATCGAAGAGTTTTTACAAAGATAGAAATCTTAGAAAAAATTGATAATTAATTAAAAAAATTCTATTTCAAGCACAAAAATCTAAGAGATCCAGATTAGTTCAAGAACTACATAAATAAAGAGAATGAAAAGATCGAGTTTTACCTTCTCTTGTTTTTTTTTTTAAATTCTCTTGATCTTGAATCTAATCTGGAGGAGAAGAAGAAAGAGGCAGAGAGGATGAAGAAAGGGCGATGAGACAGGCAGCGTGAGAATAATGGGAGGATTATATGAAAATAAATAGGAATAGTTATAGTAAATAATGATTTTAAATAAGAATATTTTTGTCTTGAAAAAATTAATTTTCTACTTCTGCTTCTGCTTCCGAGGAGAAGCTCCAATTTTTTGCTTCCTCCTCATAGCAGAAAAATTGCTTCTACTACGACTCAGAAACATATTATTTTTTAAAATAAATTTGGTCAAACACCCTATTTATTTAAAATAAATATTTTTTTAAAAAATAATTAAGTAGCTTCTTCCTCTCTAAATATCTGGCCAAATAGGTCCTATATTTGGCACCTACTTTGATTCTTGCATCTCGAGTGAACTATGTATAGTTTGATGGTCCGCATTTGGTTGCCCCTTTACTGCCCCAAATAGGTAATCAGGTGGGTTTATAGTGTTATTGTTGTGTATGGATATATGAGATTAAATCCTTCCTTGTCATTTGGACATTGCTTTCTTAGGGAATTAGTATTTGAGCTTGGTGAGAAATGCATCGAATTGGTTTGATTGATAAATTGGCACATGAGATCCAATCAAAATAAGTGATTAGTCAAAGATGAGACATCACAACTACAAAATCTAGAAGCCATGTTATTATAATTATTTTGTATTAAATAAAAGATAGACATGGTTACCTTAACTTGCACATGTATGCACATGAAAATAATTGCTACACCAAGGGTCGCAATCACTATTATGTGATCAATCCTGCTAAATAAGCCATTTTGGCATGCTGGTATTGTGTGACCCTAGAACAAAAATTAAGAATTTGATCATTTCATAACTATCGCTACATGTCACGCTATTTTTATGACATTAATTTTTTTTTTTATGTTGGGGAATAAGCCTCTAAAAAAAAAAAGAAAATGTAGCAACATGTAATTATCTATAGTCAGTGATAGATTAATCATAAATGATAAAATACGAGAGTTTAAATCATACCTCTTTGTAATTCTAATTGATTGGAAGAGTAAGGAAAATAATTGTTGTGGAATCTTACCACCTTAACCAATATCCTCGAAATTCATGCTCAAGAGTTATCAAGTTGACAAGAATACCGATGTGAGCCTTAAAGACCGATCTCATCAGAAAGCCGACCTCATCAGAAGGCCGCGAAAGAATAAGTTTCATACAAGCCAATCACAAGAGTGATGTGATAGGACTTTTCTGTATCTTCTTCCAACTTATATAATGATATTTATTCTGATATTAATAAAATGAGATATTATGATTCATCATTTCAGTTACATCTTTTTATATTAAAGATTATGATGAACCTCAAAGATTAGGATAATAATTTTAGAAGATATGAATGGGTCATATCTGTGAGACCTAAAACTCTAATCTTAAATATTCCTGATTATAGAAGCATTGAGTTGGAGATCAATATTTCGGATAGACTGCCACATCCTATGTATGTTCAATGGAGAGGGTGGCTGATCTCACAAGTCACTTAAGTGAAGACACTAATACAAAGATGTGGGTACTCATTAAAAAATGAGTTCACTAAATTGACTCGTCGATGGAGAATAACTTATGAAGCCTTACATGTATGTCAAAAGATGATTTTCTAAGTGAAAGTTGTGCAGGTGATCCTTAGATCTAAGACCATCATGGAATCTTGTGCATATGAATCTATATTTTGGTTCATACTCAATCATGATATTAAGTCATAAATAGGGTGTTCGGGATATGGTGGAGTGTGTATGGAGGTTGTGAGTAAATCAACAAAAAATCGATCACTCCTAGTAAGAGGAGATGACATCCTATGTATTATCATCTCTAGATAACTCGAGAAGTCTTTGACCAAAGTAGAATGAAGATTAGATAGAGTTTCTAATGTTTCATTAGAGTTATCATTAATTTATGGAGAATCGACAAAGATATGTATTTAGATTTGACATAAATCCATACTCATAAGTATATTCGAGATGCAGGATGATCGAAGGATTAAATTGCATGATAACTTATCATTGAAGGATATATTTGATATTTTCATCAAATTTCACATCTTCTGGATAGTCATGATATGTTTCTAGATGTCAATCTTGATTTGTATGTTTAAATGAATTAATAATTTTAATTCATTCTTCAATTAGAAGATTTTTTAATTGCTGAATTTGGATCGACATGAATTGAACTTTAATCGATTAAGAATAGATCTAATCGAATTAGATCAAGATACATCCAGATCTACTGCTGGCTAGATGTGGAGCCCAATGGATGACATACATAAAGAAATTGATCAAAGAATGGATTTGATGAGGTTGATTGGATCAATTAATCTAATTAATTAGTCGGTGAGCATGCTAGCACATGTGGCTAATCCTAGCTCCTACTTCTGGGTCGAATACTATTCGAATCAGATTTAATTTATAAACCAAATTAATTGAACATTAATTGGGATTAATCTCTGATATGGGTGGCTATTAGATGGCACCACATGGCCCCTTTTGGTGTTGATATGATAGAGTCCAAGGGGCAATGGACTCTATCTTAAGATTGGCGCATAATTTGTTGGTGCAGCTTTATCTTAGCATAGAGAGACTTATAGAGTCCTTCTGGATTGGATTTAAGATCCATGTGGAAGCTAATTCAGCCATCTATCAGTCTAGCACTTGTTTTAAGGCATGAGATGGCATGATATGGCATGGAAGAGGAGGAAAAAGCCAATGTGCATGCACGGGAATTCTGTTTTTTATGCGAAGAGATGCAATAAGTATCCTTTTACTTTAAGGCAGAAAGAGGTGCTTATTAAGGGATCTCAGGTATTGATTTAAATCAAACAAGGCTCTCCTACCATGTGGCAAAATTTAAGAAATGTCTGATTTAAGTTGGGATGCCAATTGCATCTCTCCGATGGCGTGTGCATGGGAAAGGCTGTGAACCGACGTTTCATCCCAAAGAGATCTTATCTTATAAGTCTCTTAATTTTCAGATACACCTTTTTGTGTGGTGGTTGGGATGAGCATAGGGTTGCTTCTGCCGCCTCGTCTTCAACTATAAAGAGGAAACGACAGATGGAAGGAAGTCATCCAAAGTAATCTCCCTTATCTTATCTTGTTAAGACAAAACTCCTCTTCCTCTCTTCCTACATCCTTAGCCTTTTAGGACAAGCCTTCCTAGCCTAATACAAATCCAATTATATTTAGGACAAGGCTCTAGAGGGTCCTAAAAGGGCTAGCCAAGTAGCCAAAAAGTTAAGAAAAGATTCGAATCAAGTTTGAAAAGTGGTTCGATCAAATCGAGTCAGAGTGAACTCGAGTCTGATGTTTGGATTCAAAGGGAGCATTTTTTTGAACCAATTTCTATGTGGATAACTATTGGAGGGCGAACGCTTAGGTGTCTCATAAAAATTGATCATCACTAAATCAGAATTTAATAGTTATGCTTCTTATTACTTCTTATTAGATTATGCTTTGATTGCTATTATCAAGGTGTCTTCGACATTAGGGTTTTGGTGCACTAAGATATTTTGAATAAAAATTTTAAATACCTAGGTATTTCGCTGCACCACCATTATCCAACAGTGGTATCAGAGTCAATCTTGATGAATACAATCAAAGATTAGAATGTGATCTTGATTGCGATCAAGCTAGGGTTTTGATTTGGTTCAAGTCGGGTCAAGAGTTGAGTCCTATTGAACATTCTTACTCTAGTTTATCTTAAAGATATGTTTAGATGCATAATGTCATAATTATGATCTTATTTATATTGTCATAATTTTAAATTTGATTATGCATCATTATGTGATAATTAAAATTAACTGCTACTATTTATGATTCATATTATACATGGCACAATATGATTGTTTATATGTATTAGTGTCATTAATAAGGATGTGTTTGAGACCATTAAAGCTCTCATAAAAATCATATTAAGTCATAGTAGTATTGAAAATCAGCAGCTAACCAATTCTTAAATTAATTAGTAAATTGGTGTTTAAGGAGTGTTTTAAGTGCAGTGGTTATTTAATTAGGTGCGTTTGCTTACCTGACCAATTTGTTGGTGTCTAAGAAAAGCATCGGAGGGCCTCCCACCAATCTTAACACTTTTCAAGTTAATTGGGTTAGTTCGAATTTTGAATTTAGATTGCTTAGTGTTTAATACACTACTAATACCTTCTTTCATGCTAAGATGATTATTATTTCAAAAGCCATAGTAAGTTTGTTATGCTATCCACAAGGCTTACCATGGGGACTAATATGGTAATATTTTGTTGCATTGAGAATGCTTACAGCGTATTTGATTTTATTGCTTTGTTATGCTATCTATAAGGATAATATTATTCAAATATGACTGTATAGAAATGAAGAATTTGACTTAACTAAAATATCATAGTTTGTTGTGCTATCAATAAGACTATAGATATTTTAGAGGCAGATTATGTTGAGAGTTGCAAAAGAATGCAATTAGATATTTTTTTCTATCTTTGAACTCACGGGAGTTTATTGTGCTATCCACATGACTTCTTTGAGGAATAAAAATCTCAACCCCATTAAGAGACCAGTTTAAAATTTTTTTTGTCTGCCAAAGAGAGGGCTATGGTATATGATAAAATAGTGAAAATAATAACTAGAATAAAAGACCTCATCTAATTATATATATCACTACGAGTAGTTTGCTTATAATGTTATTCTTAATTCATGTAGATTAAAATCTCTGCATAATGGCTTCTGATCTCTCATTGTGTTGCATCCTTCATACAAATAAGCTGACTGATCTCAGTTATTTGGATTGATTGGGGAACATGCGCATAGTGCTTACGCAAGAGAAGTTATCCTATATTCTGGACATACCTGATCTTAGTCCAATTAGTAAAGATGCTTTAGAGGACGAGAACATCGCATATAAAATATGGCAAAATGACAGCATGACTATT
The DNA here is from genome assembly GCF_000442705.2 of Elaeis guineensis. Classification (NCBI taxonomy): domain Eukaryota; kingdom Viridiplantae; phylum Streptophyta; class Magnoliopsida; order Arecales; family Arecaceae; genus Elaeis; species Elaeis guineensis. Next base: position 12,783,843 of record NC_025997.2, read on the forward strand.
AAATGTATAATGTTGGTCTCAATGAGTAATAAATTACAGAGACAATATGAGGATATGGATTCATCCTTCATATTGCTTAATCTGAAAGAGCTATGTGGGGAACAGAGCTGGACTGCTAGATATAAATTATCTAAGCAACTGATCTGGGTTCAGATGATTGAGGGTACTTCAGTGCAAAATTATGTACTGAAACTAATTGACTTGATCACTAGATTAGGTCAATTAGATTTTACAATGGATGCTGAACTCAGTCAAGATATAATTTTCTAATCTCTCCTAGACTCCTCCCAATTTATGGTGAATTATCACATGAACAAACTGGATACAACCCTATCAAAGCTACTAAATATGTTAAAAGTAACTGAAAATCATATCAAGAGAGAGAAAGATCCACTTCTTTTGGTGGACAAGAAAAAATTTGGTAGGAAGGGTTCAAAGAAAGGAAAGAAATTGAACCTTAAAAGAAACACCTTCAAGAAAAAGAAGGTAAAGAATGTCTCTCCAAACATGACCTGTTATTATTGCAACAAAATAAAATATTAGAAGAAGAACTGCAAGAGTTTTCTTGCAAAGTTCAAAGAAAATATAAGTGTAACACAAAAAGGTGTGTACATGATACACACTGCATTTTCATTAAGTTTTTCAACCAATAATTCATGGGTATTGGATATCGCATGTGGTTCTCATATCTGCAATTTATTGTAGTGGTTACTGAGAATCAAAGGGTTGGAAAAAGATGAGTTTAAGCTCTTCGGTGTAAGTGGAGAATCAATCTCTGCTGAAGCTGTGGGGACTTACCTACTAAAGCTACCATCAGAAAGAACTCTAAAATTAGAAGAATGTTACTACATACCCAAGATCATTGGAAATATCATATCTGTACCTCTTTTGTTACATGATGGATATGAAATAAAATTTATGGGCAATGGTTGCTCCATATTTTGTTCTAATGAATTCTTTGGCAATGGGTATTTTGATAATGATCTTTTAATTATATCACTTAAAGAAAATATTTTTCATATTGATGGAAATATGAAAAGGAAGAGAGAAGATATAAATATGTCATTTTTCTGGCATTGCCATCTTAATCATATTAGTGAGTCAAGGATAAACAAGTTGTATAAAATGAAATTATTTGAACCCTATGATTGTGAATCATATGAGACTTGTGAATCTTGTCTCATGAAAAAAAAGATCAAGTCTCTATTCTCTGGACACGGAGAAAAAGTAAATGAGTTATTGACCTTAGTATATTTAGATATATATGGGCCCATGACAATTCAAACCAGAGGTGGATATTCCTATTTTATTATATTTACAGATGACTTATCAAGATATGGATATGTGTATCTTATGAAATATAAATTCGAGGCTCTTGATATGTTTAAGAAATATCAAAAGATGATCGAAAATCAAACCGAGAGAAGTATTAAAATCCTTTGATCTAATCGAGGTAGCGAATACTTATCCAGTGAATTCTTTGATCATCTTAAAGGAAAAGATATTCTTTCTGAATGGATACCTTTTTATATGCCGCAGTTAAATGATGTAGCAGAAAAGAAGAATCATACTCTTATGATATGGTATGATCCATGATGTATTATGCTGATCTTCTAATATCTTTCTGGGGATATGCCCTAGAAATAGTTGTATATATTTTTAACAGAGTGCCTTCAATGTCTGTTTCTAGCACTCCATATGAATTATAAAATGAAAGAAAGTCTAATCTTAAACATTTCAAGATATGGGGCTGTCCTGCTCATGTCAAAAATATTTTTAGACATAAGCTAAATATAAGATCAGATAAATATATGTTTGTAGGATATCCTAAGAAAATTAAAGAATATTATTTCTACCATCCTACTGAACAAAAGATGATTGTCAGTAGGTATGCCATATTCTTGCAGAAGAAATTTATCCAAGAAGGAGATAGTGAAAGGAATATTGAACTAAAGAAAGTTCAAGACCTGCAAAATGTTTTAGAATCACCTATTGAAAGTTTTTAATCAGAAGTACCTAGTAAAGAGATATATCCACAATATACATCTTCTCTTCGAAGGTCAGATAGAATGCATCATGCACTTTTAAGATATGATTTCATCGTAGAAAATGATAATGAGACTAATATCATTCAAGATGATGATTCATTGACTTATTCGAAAGCCATCACGAGTAAGAATTCTGATAAGTGGCTAGATGTCATGAAATTCGAAATAGACTCAATGTACTCCAATCATGTGTGGACATTGGTTGATGCACCTGAGGATGTAACCCCAATAGGATGCAAATAGATCTTCAAGAAGAAGATCGGAGTAGATGGCGAAATAGAAATCTACAAAGCTAGATTTATGGCAAAAAGTTTCAGACAAAAGCAAGAACTTAATTATGATAAAATCTTCTTGTCAGTGGCTATGCTAAAGTCTATACGGATTTTATTTATTATAGTAGTATACTATGACTATAAAAACTAGCAGATGGATGTCATGACTGCCTTCCTTAATGGTAATCTTGAGAAAGAGGTCTATATGACTCAGCCAGAAGGTTTATCTCTAGTGGGAGGCCAAATCAGATATGCAAGCTTAAAAAATTTATTTATAGATTAAAATAGATATCGAGGAGTTGGAACATCTGATTTGATATGACGGTTAAGGAGTTTGGCTTCATAAAAAATATGAATGAACCATGTATATATAAGAAGGCTAGTGAGAGTGCCATAGTCTTCTTACTATTGTATGTCGATGATATATGACTTATTGAGAATGATATCCCAGTGCTTCAGTCAATCAAAACTTGACTATCAAACTAATTTTTTATGAATAATTTGGGTGAAGCATCCTATATACTAGATATAAAGATATATGAGATCGATCCAATAGGATGCTAGGCTTGTCTCAATTTAGGTAAATAGACTTGGTGTTGAAGAGATTCAACATAGAGGAAAGTAAAAGAGATTACTTACCCATAAATCAAGACGTATATTTCTCTAAGAAGATATCTCTAAAGAAAGAAAAAGAATGAATTCTACACCTTATGCTTTGGCAATGGGATTTATTATGTATGTCATGCTATGTACCAGGCCTGATTGGCTTATGTATTAAGCATAGTTAGCAGGTACTAGGCTAATCTAAGAGAGGATCATTGAAAAATTATGAAAAATATTCTTAAGTATCTAAGAAGAACTAAAGATATTTTTTTGATATAAGGAGGATCAGAGTTGAAACTAGAATGTTATACTAATTTTAGTTTTCAATCAAATCTAAATGATAGCAAGTCAATATCAGGATATATGTTCATCTTAAATGATGTAGTAAGTTAGAAAAGTTTAAAACAACAGAATGTAACTGACTCAACCATAAATATAGAATATATTGCTGCTAGTAAAGCTGCCAAAGAAGCTATTTGGATGAAAAAATTCATTACTAATTTGAATGTGATTTTTAAGATAGAACGATCAGTGCCACTTTATTGTGATAATACTGGTACAGTCATCCAAGCTAAGGAATCAAGATCTCACCATAAATTAAAGCACATCTTCAGATATTTTCACCTCATTCAAGAGATTGTTGAAAGACAAGATGTTGTATTAAAATGAGTTGAAACTAAGAAAAGACCCATTCACTAAGGTCTTACCATAGCAATTGTTTGATCACCATCTCAATTATATGGGTTTGAGATATAAAGGTAATTGACTTTAGTGCAAGTAAAAGATTGAAAGAATAAGTATCCTATAAGCCAATCACAAGGATGATATGATGGGATTTTTCTATATCTTCTTCCAACTCATATAATGACATTTTTTTTGATATTAATAAAATAAGACATTATGATTCATTATTTCAGTTACATCTTTCTATGTTAAAGATTATGATAAATCTCAAAAATTAGGATAATAGTTTTAGGGGACGTGAATGGGTCGTGCCTGTAAGATCTAAAATATTTTTAGTTATAAGAGTATTGAGTCGAAGATCAATGTTTCGAATAGACTGGCACATCTTATATATGCTCAATGGAGAGGGTGGTTGATTTTACAAGCCACTTATGTGGGGATACTAATACAAGAATGTGAGTGCTCATTAAGGAATGAGGTCACTGAATTGATTCGTCGATGGAGAACAACTTATGGAGCTTTACATACATGTCAAAAGATGGTTCTCTAAGTGAGAGTTATGCAAGTGATCTTTAGACCTGAGATCACTATGAAATCTTATGCACATGAACCTATATTTTGGTTTATAACTCAATCATGGCATCAAGTTGTGAACAGGATATTCTGGATATGGAGGAGTATGTATGGAGGTTGTAAGTAGATCAACAAAAAGTCGATCACTCCTAGTAAGAGAAGATGACATCTTATGCATTCTCATTTCTAGATAACTCGAGAAGTCTTTGACTAAGGAAGAATGAAAATTAGATAAGATTTCTAATACTCCATTAGAGTTATCACTGATTGATGGAGAATCGATAAAAATATATGTTTGAGTTTGACATAAATCCATACTCATAAACATATTCGGGACGCAGGATGATCAAAGAATTGAAATACATGGTAATTTACCACTGAATGATATATTTGATATTTTCATAAAATTCTATATCTTCTAGATAATCATGATACATTGCTAGATACTAATCTTGACTTATAGATTTAAATAAATTAATAATTTTAATTTATTCTTCAATTAGATGGTTTTTTAATTGCTAAATTCAGATCGACATGAATTGAACCTTAATCGGTTAAGAATGGATCTAATTGAATTAGGTCAAAATGCACCCAAACCTATACTGGCTAGATGTGGAGCCCAATGGATCATACACATAAGGGAATGGGTCAAAGAGTTGATTTGATAAGGTCGATTGAACTAATTGATTAGTCGGTGAGCATGCTAGCACATGTCACTAACCCTAGCTCCTACTTTTGGATCGAATTCGATTCGAACATGATTTAATTTATTAATCAAATTAATTGGACATTAGCTTGGGTTAACCTCTGATGTGAGTAGCCATTAAATGGAGCTACATGGCCTCTTTTGGCATTGATATGATAAAGTCTAAGGAACAATGGACTCTATCTCAGGATTGGCGCATAATTTGTTGGGCACAGCTTTATCTTAGCATAGAGGGACTTGTAGAGTCCTTCTGTATTAGATTTAAGATCCAATGGAAGCTAATCTAACCATCTATCAGTTTAGCACCTGTTTTAAGGCATGAGGTGGCATGGAAGAGGAGGAAAAGCCAACGCGCACGCACGGGAATTCTACTTTTCATGCGAAGAGGTGAAATAAGTGTCCTTCTACTTTAAGATCGAAGTAGATGCTTATTAAGGGGTCTCAGGTATTAATTTAAATCAGATGAGGCTCTCCTACTATGTGGCAAAATCTGAGAAATGTCTAATTTAAGTTGGGATGCCAATTGCATCTCTCCGATGGCGAGTGTGTGGGAAAGGCTGCAAAGTGACATTTCATCCCGAAGAGATTTTATCTTATAAGTCGCTTAATTTTCAAATACACCTTTTTGTGGAGTGGTTGGGATGAGTGTAGGGTTGCTTCTAGCACCCTCTCTTCAATTATAAAAAGGGGGCGGCAGATGGGAGGAAGTCATCCGAAGTAATTTGCTTTATCTTATCTTGTTAAGACAAAACTCCTCTCCCTCTCTTCCTACATCCTTAGCCTTTTAGGACAAGCCTTCTTAGCCTAATACAAGTCTAATTAGGTTTAGAACAAGACTCTAGAGGGTCCTAAAAGGGCTAACCATATAGTCAAAAAGCCAAGAAGAGGTTTGAGTCAGGTTCGGGAAGCTGTTTGATCAAATCGAGTTAGGGTGAACTCAGGTCCGACGTTCGAGTTCGGAAGGAGCATTTTTTTGAACCAATTTTTGTGTGGATCACTATTGAAGGGTGAACATTTGGATGCCTCATGAAACTTGATCATCATCAAATCAAAATTTAATAGGTATGCTTCGTATTACTTTTTATTAGATTATATTTTGATTGCTATTATCAAAGTATCTTGGACATTAGGATTTTGATGCATTAAGATGTTTTGAATAAAAATTTTAAATACCTAGATATTCTGCTGTGCCACCATTATCCAATAGACTGACTTCATAAGAAGATCGATCTTATTAGAAAGTCAGAATCATCAGAAAGCCGACCTCATCGAAAGGCTGAGATCATCATCATTTGGATACGTGGCAGCATATCATTATCTGAGTTAATGACACTCATAGGTTACATCGATCTCTAGCCAATCTGACTCTTCAGTATTATCTGCTAAGTTGGTTTAATCCAGAATTGCTATTAAGCAGGACACTCACCTTGATTATCTATCGATCTCTCTCAACCAAATCAGAACTTATGTTGATTTCTGACTGAGCTGACTACTGACACTCAAGGCATGATGTCTAGTTCAGATATTCATTGATATCAGTTATTTCACATCGATCTATTACCGATGTGCCATCAGAAGCACGTATGATTATATGACAGCTGTTATCCAGCTCAATCATAATCATCTTCCAGTTGTATCCCAGCTCATTTGTCATGTGAGCAGTCGTCCCATGATCTCTGTGCTCCTGGCCATTCTGTTAGAACAATCAATCAGTCTAACAGATCTCTAACGGCCTAATAGCCTAACAGATTTCTAATGATCTAACAAATCTTTCCTTAAGACCTAAGCAAGTTTTCTCTATAAAAAAGGACAAGGTGCTCTCTGGAAGGTAATTGAAGTCAAGTCCAAGTTAAGTTTGAACTCATAGAGATAAGATTCTGCTGAAATTTCTACTGAAGAATCAGAGTTCTCTCTACTTAGAGTTTATTTTACTTCTCTCTACTCACAAACTCTCACTTCTTGCTTTCTACTTCTCTATTTTTACTATCTATTCTCAAGGCTCCGGCTGACTTAAACATCGAAAGATCCTAAACCGGAGGGCACCCCATGGTTTTAGAATTTTTTTTGCAAGTTTTGCTTACAGTTCATATCAACATAACTCTCAGCTCTCTAGCTCGATTCAGCATCGACCTCACCTCTGGTACCTTGTAGCAACAAGGATAATACTAATCTATTTAATGCTATCTACAATCCAGCAAGTGCACCAACACATTTAGTCGATTGGTAAGATTTAAAAAGAGAGAACTCAAATTTGGTAGTGGCATGAGAGAAAATGAAGAATTGACATTTTATGTCATCAGTGCTTATGAGCCATAGAAAATTGGTTGCTATGCCTATGAGTGTGTGACATGACTCTCTAAATTTTGTGGTTAAAATTTTAAATGCCCAAGATATGAACCTACAACAACATAATTGTTTCTAATCTACATTAGTATTCGCACATACTTTTATTAAAAAATAAAGTCTCAAGACCATGCTAGTTGATTGAGAGTATTGAAAGGAAATGAGAATAAAAAAAAAGTCACAGTTGTTAGGGACTCCTCGGAGACTCTAGTCTTCGAGACCGACATCGTATGCTCAGCTCCAAGAATTTTCACTTCATATAGCAGATTAATACATTGCTCTTTAAAACCATACTTGAGAAAAGCTTTGTATATAGGTCACATTCGTGCGAGAGGGTGATTTTGTCAAAAATCATGTGGCTCTTGGATCTTTTATTAAACAATTTACAAGAGTTCTCAGATGGTGTTACAGAAGACCTAATAGTGGAGCAGGAAAGAGCGTTAGCAATGGTGGTCGTTTGTCGTCAGATTTCGATGGCAAAGAAGGAACGGAGACTCAGGTGGCCCAGTTGATGGTGCACAAAGTTAGCCCGAAGGAGGTGAAGCAGCTTCAGAAGTTTTTTATTAAGATTTTAGAGTTTCTAAAGGCAAAGATAAATGAGTCTTGGAAGAAATGGGAGGGTGTCTTAGTGTTGGTCCAAAGTATTGGTCGGTGGGTGCCAACGGAATGGATTGCGAAAGAATTTAGGATTAGGAGGAAACTACAATATGATCCTGATTCATTCACCTTGGTTGAGGATCATCATTTGATTTAATTTACATCTGTAGGGAATCATAGGGCAATTCTTACTGGAGGCACATGGTTCATCACCGGCCAACTCCTGATGGTGGAGCCTCGGGTCTCTGACTTTATCCCAGATACTAATATTGCTCGTCGGAGTGTAATTTGGGTGCGGCTTCCTAGCCTATTGATGGAGTATTGGGAAGCAGATACGCTAATAGAGAATGTATCGAAAGCTAGGACTCTGGTATCATTGGATGACTTCAAGAATCGACATCAGAAAATCAATTTTGCCAAGATTAAGATGGAGATCGATTCAACGGAGCCACTGAAGCCTGGTGTCTTGATCAGGCACCAATAGGGGCTTTTCTAGTAGCCCTTCATTTACTAGAACATCTCGATCATGTGCTACAAGTGTGGTCGGCTGGGTCATGGTGACTTAGATTGTAATTTCACATCGAAGATGAAGACATGCCAGGGCCATGCACCGTAATCAAAAAAATTTTATGAGAGTTTGATGATCGTAGAGGATTCTTAACTGTAGGTAATTCTTTAACCAGTATGACTCAGCCTCATCTTGGGCTGTGGGTTGTAGCATCACGAATTTGCTAACCCCATCCAGCTAGGGTTCCAATGAAGCCAAAGAAGGAGGTGGATCCCAACATGTCTTCCTCCGGCCTAAGTTCTTCTCCCTCTCGCTCGAGTTCACCTAAACAACCAATGATCTCCTTTGGCTCACCGTTGGATTCTGATAGTTAGCAGAAGCCATTGAAGGTAGCCTGGTGACGTTCATTGGCGAAGAGCCGAGATGGCTCAGACTCAGATCATGCGGAGCGGGTTGACTCAATGAATGGATTCCAGTTGTCGGCTAACTCAGACCCAAATTTGATGGAGTTTGCTATGGGCTCGAGAGATGAGGCTAATCCAATGGATCATTACATGAATGTTGGTGGACTGAGACTGAAACAGGCATGGAGACTAGCCTATAGGTTGGCCCAAGCGAGTTCATCGAAGGGCTCCAGTGGGAAACTCTCAAAGGCACTTGAATCGATGTCGGAAGGGGTGGAGTCGGAAGCGGATGGTAATAGAGCATGTTGGATTCTACAGTCGTCTGACGGGTGATGTCACTGGGGTCCCAAGCTGATGTTCGGCACCATCTTCGATGCCTTTTCTAGGCCCACATCCGGTAAGGGGAGTATTGCGAAGAGCTCGGAAGAGAAGTCTCAAGAATTACAGCATGGGAAGGAGTTCAAGGAAATGGTACCATTGATGGAACAATCGATCATGTCTGCAAGTGATGGAGAAGCAGTCTAGAGAATGGCGCGTCACCCAGCACGATTTGAAGTTGGAGGGTGTGATTTGGAGCTTTGGTGGCACACCATGATGATGTAGTAGGCCACCTAAAGCGGGCCTTGAAAGGAGGCCATGACTTATCTACCTCGAAGATTGATGCGGCAAGAACAGTGGATGATGGAAGGACATCTGCAGACTTGATTCGGGGCCCTATAGCCTCCTATTCTGATATGCAATGAAGGTGCTACTTTGAAATGTGGGGGGTGCGGGCACACCATCTTTCCTCTCCACCTTTCGAAGAATGATGTATTAGCATGTTCTGGATCTTTGTGTTTTAATAGAGATGAGGTTGTCTGGGCCTAGCCTTGCTCGGATTCGGAGAAGGTTCTCATCTAGCTGGGGATTCTATACAGTAGAATCTCAAGATTTGTTCGGAGGTATTATTGTTCTTTGGAAGGCTGCTGTTGCCTCTATCGATGTTCTTAGTAAGTGTTTGTTATGATTACTAAAATAAATGATTTTACTTGGATTTTGTCTAGTGTTTATGCTAGTACTAAGCATAGAGAAAGATATATCATGTGGCAGGAGGTATCAACTCTAATTGATCAGGAGGTTCTGTTAGTGGTCGGGGTTGATTTTAATTGTATTCTCGGATCCCAAAAGAAAAGGGGGGCAAACCCTATATGGAGAAAGTAGAACATAAGGAGTTCAATGACTTTATACAAGTGAATAGCTTGATTGACCTTGATTTTATGGGTCCGTGACTTACTTAGTATAACAAACATTATGGTAGGGCTAGAGTGTAGGAGAGAATTGATCGGATCCTTGCGACTACTAGTTGGATTCAGCACCATTCAGCTTACATGATTTGGCACCTTCTTAGGATTGCCTTTGATCATTGTTTGATCCTATTAGATACAGATATAGCCATCTTCTATCGGAGTCTTTTTCGATTTGAGAAATTTTGACTTTTCTATCTTCGATCTTGGGATACTATGAGGAAAGTTTGGAGGATGTCAGTTTGAGATGATGCCGAATAGCGAGTATCTTGCAGACTTGACTTGATGAGGAGGTGGCTGTTAAGGTAGAATAGAGTAGAGGTGGGTGATATTTTTCGACGGCTTCAGGGCATTGAAGCTTCTATATCGAATCTCTAGGAGCATGAGGATTGAGAGGGTGGGCTCATGAATTGTGAGCTGGCTGACCTCCGGAGCATACTTTCTACCCACCATTCTCTTTTGAGATAGCAGGAGATTTTCTTGAGGCAGAAGTCTAGGGTGCAATGATCAAATAAGGAGATCGGAATACGAAGTTATTTCATCAAGCCACTATTATTTGGAGGCACAGGAACCAGATTAGGGTGCTCAAGGAGGCTGGGGGTTAGTAGGTTATTGGGGTGAAGCCTTGAGATAGGAGATTGTGGGGTTCTTCGGATCGAGATGGACTATGCCGCTGAGGGGAAGTCAATCATTTCGACCTCCTTCTCCTAGCAATATAGTCTTAGAGTAAGAGAACAGGGATCTTATTAGGCCCGCCTCTGAGGATGAGGTGCCGAAGGCTCGCTAGTCCATGGCAGAGGACAAGACTCCTAGACTTGACGATTTTCCTCCACTCTTCTTTCAAAGATATTGGCCTATTATTCATTTTGAGATTGTGGTTGTGGTGTAGGAGTTCTTTGCAACAGGTCAGATGTTGGAGTTCTGGAATCAAACTTTCATTGCTTTGTTACTAAAGCGATAGGATGCAGCCAAATCAGGCCATTTCAGACCAATCAGCCTATGCACGCACAATCATGTACAAGGTCTATACCAAGCTGATGATATGCAGATTGAAGCCTATCGTTCTATGATTGATCTCTCTAGAACAGGATGTTTTTGTGGGTGGCCACAGTATTTCTGACAATATTCTTATAGCACAGAAGTTCATACATGATCTCAGTCATGCTATACTTCACTGCAGTCTTATGACGATAAAGCTTGATATGGAGCAAGCTTATGATCGTATGAGTTGGTGCTTCATAGAGGAGGCTCTTTCATATTTCAGTTTCCATCCCCATTGGATAGACTGGACTATGGCATGTGTTCGGAGTCCATCATTTGCTATCTTGATTAATGGGACACCATCGGAGTTTTTTCACTCCACAGTAGGTCTACGCCAAAGTTGTCATTTATCTTTCTATCTTTTTATTATATATGCTGATACCCTTTTGTGAGCTCTTCATGTTGCCTCCCTCAGGACGGGCTTGGACCCCTATGTTCCTGCCCCGGGGGTTCAACCGATATCGCATCTTTTGTTCGCAGATGATTGCTTATTGTTGGGCTTGGCTATGCTCCAAAATGCTATTGGTGTTAGGAGGATTTTGGAGGACTACTGTGATGCCTCAGGTCAGATGTAAATCTTTTCAAGTTAGTGGTACTCTTTAGTCTGAAGATGCCATCGCAACTACGACACTTGATTCGAGATCGATTTGATGTAGTCAAGCACGATGGGGCTCTTAACTATCCGAGGATTCTTATCTCTGATAGCAAGTTGAGGATGGCAGATTGTGTTTGGAATGGAGCATAAAGTCTAGGAGCATCTAGAAGAATGACAGTCTCGGGCTTTCTCGATCATAGGTAGGATCATCTTGATGAGGTCTGTTCTCACTTCTATATCCATCTACTTGCTTTCAAACTCTATTTTATTTAAAATTTTTGTGGACAAGCTTGAGCAGCAGTTCTGACACTTCTTATGGGGTTTGTAGTCCAAAGGGGATGGTGGTGTACACCTACTGGCATGGGATATGATCTGCCAACCGATACAAAAGATGGTCTAGGTATTCGATCCTTGATTAGGAGGTGGGAGGCATTGATTACTTGACATGCTGTCAGGCTTCTACTTGGCCCTGAGTCGATGTGGAGCATGATGATGTAGGCGAGGTACGACTTGGCCAACCAGTGGCGAGCTTCAGATCAGTCGACGTGCTTTAGTTATGTATAAGGAGATCTGTGTGTGCCCCTGATGTGATCCCTCAGACTAGATTGTTAGTGGGTGATGGTCATTCTGTGAGTATTCTGCTTGATGCATAGATAGTTGATATTTCATTGGTTATTGACCAACATATATTAGCACCCAGGTGATTGAAACTATGAGGGTCTGCCATCTTCTCCACACTGACGGTTGGGGTTGGAAGTTTGATATGGTGATTAATTTTTTTGGAGAACAAATGGGTCAGCAAGTACTAAGGTTGGCGACCCCTTTTCACTGTAGTTCGAATGTTAAGGTTTGGAGATCATCCTAAGTTTTGAGGCCTATGACGGCTGATCTCTACTGATTATACCATCAAGAGTCGACTAGGCATTTGGATAGTAGATGGATTTGGAAGGTCGGAGTACATCTAAGGGTTAGTCTCTTTTTATGGAAGGTAGCTTGGAGATGTCTTCTGACTAGATCCTTTTTACGTGAGGGAGGCCTGGATATCCAATTAGAGTACCTCTGTTGTGCTAGAATAGAGGAGATATTGGTGCGTTCTCTCTTTTGATGCCCTTAGGCTAGACATATCTGGAGGATGGTTGGTCTTCACCATCAGGTATTTTAGGTTGATGATCCTGTTGGGGCCTTCTTAGATCTACTGATGTCGAGAGTTGGGGGTGTTCTATCCTACGGTAGAGTTATCAATACCGCATATATTGTCCAACATATTTGACTAATCAGGAATAAGTTGGTTTTTGAATCTAGTAGGACCTCAGCATGGTTCGTTTTGGAGCCACCACCCTTGCGTCAGAGATGATTGATGTTACCTTGAGTTCCTTGGTGATCTAGGACTCCTACTCTGCTCTTGGAGTGATCCAAAAGGTGTTTATCATTTGGGAGCCTCCTCCTTCGAGATATCTCAAGATTAACTTTGATGGTTGTGATCGTGGCAAACTTGGAGGTGCGGATTTTGTCATCCATAGGCCCACTTTCAGCTTGGTTGCTGCGGGAGGATGCCAGCTTTTCGAGCCTTCAGTTTCATGTGCAGAGCTTCAAGCTACTTGGGCTATGATTGTGTATGCTCGGAGGAATCTACGTAGTGATCATATTGTTATTGAGGGTGATTCTGCCATAATGGTGTCATAGATATAAAAAAGTATGCAAAGAGCTGTTTCTTATCATATCTTACAGGACATCTCCATCCTGTTAGCTGGGTGTGGGGGTCGCTCTATCCGGCATATTTTCTGAGAGGCCAATAGTGCAGCTGATTGGGTTACGATATTCATTATGGAGCAGTCCGACGATATTTTGTGGACTAATCCGAGTTTGATTCCTCGATCATTCAAGGATGTTTTACTTTTTGACTCTTTGGGATGTATTTACATAAGATTTATATGAGTGTATCCGTTTTCTATCAAAAAAAAAATAAAAAACATACTTGATTGCATATAAATGAGAATCTAAAATCACTCCAATTAAGTGCGAAGCCACTTCCTATGTTTGGTTGTCTAGAGCAAAATTTTTATGTCTAGTTGAGCTTACAAATAATTTTAAAATATTAAGCCAATGCCACTTTAGCAAAGAAGGTTCCAATGCATTGCTTCCAATCAACCAACCATATTTTGAACCTAATTCATTCAAAATGAGCAAGGATGGATTATATTGAACGTTTTAACATATAAGATTCTTTTTCATAAAATCATGATGATTTAATTTGACATATAGCTTGGTCCAACAATCACTTGCCACTGTATATGCATTTCATTTTAATTGGCTTACATATCATGAAAAAAGCATTGAAAAGACAGAATGAGGTTGGCACATTCGTCAGGAGGAAGGAATGACCCATTAGTTCTGTTATTGCTCACAAAACATCCATAAAGATTATTGACTAAAAATTGTAAAACGCAAGGTTGTCTTGTAAATACACGGAGGATGATTTCTCTTTGCCTTTTTTTTTTTTGCTTGCTCATACGGACATACTAATGAGAAACCAAAAATCTAATAGAATCATTTATATATTCACAAAATTATATTTTAATGAAACTCATGATCTATCGTAGATTGCAAGGCTATCCAACCCTAATCTGGATCAATTAAAAATACAGCACCACTCTTCTATCAAATTTTTCTGGTTTCATAAATTAAAAGCCATGAATATTTTTTTAAAAAATAAAAAAATAAAAAAAATAAATTTAGTAAGTCAATTAATTTTTATTAGATTGTGTGGATTTATTTTTTTAAATATGTTATAGATATTTAAAATAAAAGTTCAACCTATATGTAGTCTTCTATTTGCTATATGGATACCTCCATTAATGATGTTGATATATATTAACGACATCGGTGTTAATAAATTTAGCTGTCATTAAAATTTATTACTTAATATGCAGGTTATAGAAGATTTTTATTTTTATAATTTATTATATTATTATATTAAATTTTAAAATAATTAAAAAAATATATTTTATTATGTGAATATTGCAAGTAATAATGTCAATATTAATTATAGAAATTTTTTTCGATTATAATTAAAGTCAATTATCTAATTTGTAATAGAAATTTGGTTATGAAAATTTTATATTTGTTATAATTTATTTTAGTTTTTTATTATATTTAAAAATAATTTTAAAAATTATATATTTATATGTTAGTTTACCATATATTGATGACGCATATGTAACTAATGGCTGGGATTTTCTTCTAAAGCCTCCTGGATACGTTTGACACGTGAGTAATCACACAAAATACCCGGCAACGCCCTGCAGACGGCGCTCCACGATGGATGTTACGCGGATTATGGGCAACGGTGATTATTACATCGCCGAATGAACCCACCCCTTCCCCCTCGGGCAATGAATAGATCGGCGTTCGCGGCCGTCGACCCTCCTCCGCCACCGCGAACTACTGAACTCTCCTCCTCTCGCCGCTCTCTCTTCCGATGAAGAGTGGTCTCGGCGCTTCAATCCAAACCCTAAACCCCTTCCTCTCGTTCCTCCTAAAAACCCGAAACCTTCGTCTCCTTCGCCCACTCTTCTCCCAAATCTCTTCCAACTCCGTTTCCATCGACACGCAGATCCATTCCTTAATCGCCCAAGCCCTCCTCAAATCCCATCGCTTCAAGGAAGCGGAGCAGTTCCTCTCCCACGCGCAAAATATCGCCTTTCTCCCCCGTAAGCGCCTCTGGAGCTCTCTAATCCAGGGAGTTTGCGTCGAGGAAGAAGATCCAGATCGAGCGCTCTCACTACTGCAAGAGTGTGTGAGAAATGGTGGTCCCTCTTCCAATACTTTTCGAGCATTAGTTGCATCATTTAGCTCGCGGGGTATGATGGAGAGGGCCTTTGAGGTGTTGGATGTTATGACGGATGAGAAGAATGGATGCCAATTAGATAATTTTGTTTGCAGTTCGATAATCTCCGGGTTTTCTAAGATCGGAGAGCCGGAACTTGGTTTGCGATTCTATCAGAGAGTGGAGAAAGTTGATGGCTTTCAGCCGAATTTGATAACTTATACAGCTGTGGTTGATGCATTGTGTAGGGAGGGCAAAACTGATGAGGCAAGCGATTTAATTAGGGAGATGGAGCAGAAAGGTGTGATC
The DNA here is from genome assembly GCF_000442705.2 of Elaeis guineensis. Lineage (NCBI taxonomy): Eukaryota > Viridiplantae > Streptophyta > Magnoliopsida > Arecales > Arecaceae > Elaeis > Elaeis guineensis. The sequence goes on from NC_025997.2 coordinate 12,799,635, forward strand.
TTGGATGCAGTTCTTTTTAGCACTTGGGTATGTGGGTATTTAAGGAAGGGATTTCTGATGGAGGGGCTTCGGAAACACCGGTTGATGTTAGAGAAAGGGATAATGCCAGATGTAGTCAGCTATACTAACATCATTGATGGGTTATGCGAGGAAGGGAATGTAGAGAAAGTATTTGGGTTGCTAAATAAGATGGCAAAGAGTGGTAACGAACCTAACGTGGTTACTTATACCGTGGTTATTCAAGGTTTCTGCAAGAGAAACAAATTACAGGAGGCATTTTGCATGCTTACGAATTTGGAAGGATCGGGCATTGAAGTGGATGAGTTTGTATATTCAGTTTTGATTGATGGATTGTGTCAGAAGGGAGATTTGGATGGAGTTTTTGCTTTGCTTGAGGAACTGCAGAGGAAAGGAGTTGAAGTGGGAAGTGTCACATACAACACGGTGATCAATAGTTTGTGTAAGGCTGGCAAGACAGGTAAGGCAGATGAGCTTTCGAAGGGCTTTGTGAGTGACAATTTCACATATAGTGCGTTGTTACATGGATATGTGAAGGAAAAGAATGTAGCGGGTATAATGGGTATAAAGAAGAGATTGGAGGAAGCAGGCATTTGTATGGATGTTGTCACATGTAACATACTTATCAAGGCTTTGTTCATGGCAGGAATGGTCAAGGCTGCTTATGAGCTGTTCGAAGAAATGCCTGACATAGGCTTGGCTGCAAACTCTGTTACATATTGTACGATGGTTGATGGTTATTGTAAGCAAGGAATGATCGACAAGGCACTGGAGGTCTTTGATGTGTATAGGAGAACTTCATCATTTGCTAGTGCTGCCAGTCATAATTGTATTATTAAAGGACTCTGTAAGGAACATATGTTAGATATGGCTGTCAATGTGTTCCTGGACCTCACGGATAGAAACCTAAGTCCTGATTCTGTTACTTACAGGATGTTGATAAGAGCCCACTTTAGAGAAGGTAATGGAGAAGGAGTCTTGAAGTTTATTCAAGGGGTTGAGATATTAGATCCTGAGTTACTCTCTTCCATATGCAATGATAGCGTTGCTTTCTTATGCTCAAAAGGTTCTCTTGCAGCCGCTGTGGATGTATACATGTTAGCTAGAGGGAGAAGTTTGGTCATTATGAGCAAATCATACTATAAACTCCTTAAAGGTCTCCTCCATGATGGAGAAAAACAGATTTTTCAACTGATAATGAATGATTGCATCAAAGATCATGGAACTTTTGAACCTAGAATAGTTAATATATTGTCTCTTTACCTTTGTAAGAGGAATGTACGAGAAAGTATTCAGTTTTTGAATTATACAAGCAATAAGAATATTTCTGTCAGTGTTGTCACAGCAGTTGTTGATGCACTTAAGGAGGAAGGTAGAATTCAGGATGCACATAACTTTCTGATGGAAGCTGAGGAAAATGGAGCATCTCTGGATGTAGTTGTTTACTCCATTGTGGTGGATGGACTTTGCAAGGCAGGGTACCTCGAAAAAGCATTAGATCTTTGTGCGAGAATGAGAAAGAAGGGGATGAATCCAAACATCGTTATCTACAATTCAGTGATTAATGGTTTGTGCCAGCAGGGATGTCTAGTTGAAGCATTTAGGTTATTTGACTCTTTGGAACATAACAGTCTGCTTCCTACAATTATTACATATGCTACGCTTATAGCCGCTTTATCTAAAGAAGGTTTCCTGCAAGATGCAAATCAGTTGTTTGATAAGATGGTTCATCAGGGCATCACCCCGAATATTCGCATTTACAACTTATTGATAAGCGGATATTGCAGCTTTGGATTAATAGAAGAAGCACTCAAGGTTCTTTCAGATTTGGAGGGAAGTTGTCTGCAACCAGATGCTTACACAATCAGTGCTGTGATCAGTGGCTGCTGTCTAAGAGGTGACGTTGAAGGCGCCCTAGGTTTTTTCAGTGAATACAGAAAAAGAGGGTTTTCTCCAGATTTTCTGGGTTTCTTGAACTTGATAAGAGGACTCTTTGCTAAGGGAAGGATGGAAGAAGCAAGGAGCATATTGAGGAACATGCTTCAGTGTGCAGATGTCACGAATTTAATTAACAGAGCTGGAGATGAGCTTAAGGTAGAATCATTAGTAAGTCTTCTGTTTCTTGCATGTGACCAAGGGAGAATTCAAGAAGTCATTGCTGTCCTAAGCGAAGTTGGATCTATGTTTTTCCCCTCGTGGAGATCAGACAGTGAAAACAGACAGCTTAAGAAGCTGCATGAATCAGGATATGTGGATACTGATGCTGAAATGATAGATTCTGCAAGAGGAGGTATTTATCCAGTAGTGATTAAAGTTCCTGGAAACTTGTATGTGAAATCAAAACCAAAATATATGATTGGAGGTATGGTTGATATGAGTCGCAAATCATCCAAGGAGGTGGACAAGGATCATGAGCTAGAAGATTATGAACATTTAATAGCAAACTCACTATGCTATGATTTTGATGCTTATTACTCCATCATTGCTTCGCTTTGTTCAAAAGGGGAACTGCATAAGGCTAATAGTGTAGTCAAAGCAATGCTTCTGAGTTCTGGAGAATGTTGTTGATTTAGCCCTTTGCAACTCTTTGCGAATTTATGGACATTGCCAAGGGAAGATGGGCTTTTTACCTTTCTATATTGGCAATCATGCTAAAATAAATCTCAGGTATATCTGTTTTTCCTCTCTCTCTCTCTCTCTCAAAAAAAAAAAAAAAAAAAAGAAAGTCTCCTAACTTTTTTTTTTCATATATCCTAATTGATGTTCTTTTTACTTGTTAATTTTGTTCTCTATCAGCCATCAAATTTCTCTTCTGCTAAACCTTGATAACAGCAATGACCTCCTGACACATAACTTGTTCCTTTCTTCACGAAAGAACCAGAATTTCATGACATATTTAATATTTTCATGTGCTTTGTCTTCTATATGCTAATATGCTTTGTTATATGTTTGAATAATGAGTTCTTTCCTATTATAAACTTGTAGCAATTATTATATTACTTTTTTTCTTTAATAAAAGTGAACTAATTCATGTGATCTGAATAATTTTATACATCGAGCAATTGCTGAACTATTTCGACTTTGTTAATGTGATGCATAGATTAATACAAATACCAGTACATGTATGGAAATGTCTTTTGGCATGGTTCCTATTTGTCTAATTGCTGCTGTACATATGTTAACAAAGCAGGAAGAGGAGGAGGAGAAGGGGGAGGAGGGGGGGGGGTGTGGAGGTCGTGTGGGTGGGGAGCTGAAATTTTGTTGTATCTTCAAGAGAACAATAAATTGTGATAATCTGATTTCTGCCATTAATCTTGCATCATAACTCATTGGAAGTAAAGAATAGATTTGTTGACAGTTTTTTCTTCTTCTTCCAAATAATATGGTTGAGCTTGTGCTATTCCACCAATTGCTGAGAATTTAACTCCATTCATTCTCTCATGGAGTTGTGCCTTCCAAGCAATATGTCAATCATCAAACAAGATTTTCTTTTGAGGTCTGTTGATCTGAATAGTTAGAATGCATGCATAAATAGCTGAGGATTGGGCATTTGGACTAGCTCTTGATCCGTAGTATACTATGAAATTAAGAAAATGTTGGTTTTTCATTCTTATAAGTTTTTAAAATCTGACATCTGCATATCATGTTTGAATGTTTGTGCAAGGCACTTGCATTATTGCATCGTTCCACGTTCATTTTCAGCAAGGAATGGATCTCTTTTTACGATGCAATTCTTAATATCATTCTTGTAGTTGGTGATATAATAATTTTCTTAAAAGTAAAATGAAATAGAAAAGTTGTTTCAAAATGGAAAAGTGGTAATGGCTAGGAAGGTGACAAAAGCTGTTCTTGGATTGGAATATGATAAAAATGCATTTGACAAACTTTAGTTTAACTTTGCCATAAGCTTCCAAATTTTAAACACTAAGAAGTGTTTAACATTATGAGCTGGACACCGGATGCGACCTTTATCATGAATAATTGTTCAAGAAATTAATAATCAAATCCTAATCATTGGGTATATGATTTATGGTTACAAATTTAGTAACATATTTATCTGTGAGACTGCTTTTAATTCTCCTTCTGAATACAAATTTCAATCCAAAAAATTACAACAAATATATGTGCATTGCTAATCGTATCTTTGCATTCAATCCGAAACTGAGCAATTGATATAGTTAAAAAATTGTGATTTCATTATGTTGTTGTATAACTGAAGATGAACACTTCATATGCAGGCCATCAACATCTCAAAGAATGCCGAATCAACTGCTTTCTTACAGTTTGTCCAATCAATCCTTAATTTTCTTCTATATCTCATGGTTCATGGTGGTGAAACCCTTCAGGTTTTATAGGAGGTGAAGCCAAATTTGCTTTGTTTTTGTATAAAAATTGAATCTTTAGCAGTGGGCATGGTAGTTTTTCGAGCAATTCAAAGCCGAACAGTGTGGTTGGGTATTTTCTATTTCTCCATTCTGCCTTAACATCACTGGTATGTCCCTGTTCCCAATCTCAGCTATAGAGGGCAGTTGAATTTCAGTGAAGCAGAAGACATTGCTTATTTTCTCTTTGTCTGTCTGATTAATATTGGGGTAATACTGCTAATCTCTGCAGGAGGATCAGTCGCAGGACTCATCACCAGAACCATGGGCATGTTGAGAATGCTGAGTTATGGCACCCTGTTAGTCGCTTGCACCTGCTTGACCTATGGATTGATTGTTATTTTTCTCAAGCATTTTGATGATGATGTGTTTTTATCATTTTGGATCACTTGCAGTTATCTGAGAAGTTATATAGGAGTTTGGATTCCGTAACTCGGATTCTTCGTTTCACCTTGCCTTTCCCCATGCTTGAATACCCCTTTTACCTGGTGAGCACCCACACAGCCACGCTTCAATGGGATCAACTATGGATCCTGAGGATTTCAATTTAGGGTGCGTTTGGTTACACTTTTTGATTTTTGATTTTTAAAAAATACTTTTTATTTTTTTTGATTTTTGCTATTGAATAAAAGCAAAAAAGTAAAAAGTATGTTTGGTAACTACGTTGCTATAAAGCAAAAAGCAATATTTGAGGATGGTAGATGAAGAGCTCGACGAGGGAGAAAGATTCAGGAAGGGAGGGAGAAGAGGGTAGGGAGGTGAAGAGCTCGACGAGGAAGAAGGATTCGGGCTTTTTACTTTTTGGTTTAGCGTTTTAGATGTGCGGAAGCAAAAAAAGCAGAAAAGCAAGTTTTGGAAAGCAAAAAATTTTTGCTTTGCATATAAAGCAATGATTTTTTTTTTTTTTTTTTGATTTTTGTGTTTTTGCTTTTCATGGTGTTACCAAATATTGCTTTTTTATTTTTGCTTTTTAAAAATCAAAAAGCAAAAACAGTACTTTTTTAATGGCTAACCAAACGCACCCTTGGCTAAATTCTTAATCTATATGTTGATTTACAGTGGAGTCCAGGGAAGAGAGGTTCACACTTCCATCCAGATAGTGATCTATTTGTTCCAAATGAAAGGATGTGATAACATCAACAGTTTGCTGGTCAGGTATGGTGGTGGTGCATGCAGGATTAACATGTAAATTTGACCTTGTCCCAATGACTAAACTGTATGAATTCCCTATTTGGTATGTCTGTTAGCTCTTTTGATTATGTCTATTGTTACTGAAAGCATTCATTGCGTTTTTGATTGTGAATTTTGTAATAATTGTGGTTTCAAATGCAGATATTCATTTTGTTGTTGGAGTTTATGACATACTTGCATCATCACAGGCATGATGACAAACTTCCCTCGTATTATGGAAAGGTGTAAAATCATATATATGTCCTCCTCTCTGATGTGCATCTGTCAATCTCCAACCATTAAGAAAAACCACTATCGTATTGAGGAGCTTAATTTATAATCATCTTAAAGTTGAGCATTCATCGTGCTGTGTATGGGAAATTGGTTTCTGCACTTTTTATATGGAAAATGCATGTTTTTTTTCTAAATGTTTTTTTGGGGCTTCTTCATTAATTATTTCTGTCAATTTGTTCCAGACAAACTAATGCAAGAAACACATGTAAAATCACTTCATACATATGTTCCTTTTCCTCTGTTAAGTTACAGAAAATAAAGTAGTCTCAAATACTCGTATATCTGGAAGACGTGGGTGGATATTTGTGCTGGGCTTCTTTGCTTTTCTTTTTCTCTAGGAATGGAGTTATCTCAGTGGAGGACTGACAGCACTAGATCAGGATTATGGATGGATCCACAACATCCACCATGATATGGGACTCGTGATACATCACCTGTTCCTGCAGATACCAAATTGCCATCTAGTGGAAGCTGTGGGTAGCACCGACTTGTTACCTTTTCTTCAACATTCTGCAGAAAGATGAATGAGCAAAATGCTACTTGTAATTACTCATAAACCTTGTATTGATGTATCGGACTGAGGCAGCAAATCCGGTGCTCGGAAAGTACCATGGGGGATCTGAGAAATCTGTTCCTATGTCATTTCACCTATTTGACATCCTAACAGATAGTTTGAGGCAGGATCACGACATTAGTGACACTGGATATGTTGTCTACTATCAGACTGACAGATGTTTTGTGTGTGGCGTGCAGGCCCTGCTAGTCATTTGTTTCTCCTCCACATAAAAGGGAAGAAATGTAGGAAATTTGTCCTCAAATGAATTTATTATAGTATGTAATCAAACACGAATTCGTATTTGTTAAGATGCTCAGAAATATCATCCTTAGCATAGCAAAGCTATAATTGTTTTAGGTGAAACTTCCTAGCAAAGAGGAAAGGAGGAAACAAATCAGTGTTTTGTCTGCTGGTAGCTGAATCCGACACCCTTCATTTCCAAGTCTAGTGTGCACATCAGCATTGAATGAAAAGATGATGAGGCTTTTGCTGATTGAGTCTGATGTGCTCCTAACCTCAACAAATGCTGCACAACTTCAAGCTGACCTTTTTGCAGATAACCTGTGATCATGATCCTTTGATAAAAAATGCATGGGAGAGATCCTTCAGACATACGGAGATGTATCCAGCTATTCTTCCCATTACAATCTTGCATTCAATTGATATATTCAATCCTGATTCTTTTGTTCATAAGCTTCAGTGTGCCATAGGATGATCATGCCACAGTTATAGGCTGCTCCAGCAAAAGTATGAGCACTCAAATGCTCATGATGACAGTAAAATATGTTCAGTTTTGGATCAATTTATCATACATCACAAGAATTAAGATAGGGAATAAGATAATGGAAGTTTTGCCTGTATTGCATGAAGTAGCAAGAATCCCCCTATTAGTATCTTTTTATTTCTGTCTTGTAAAGAAGGCCCACCCCCTGAGGAAAAGTGATGGAATGGAGGAGAAAAATCACGATGTACATGCAGTCTTGGGATAATATATTTGCTCTTCTCCCTTTCTGGAAGATCGGATACGTCATTTGTTTTGGTTTTGAATTGTATTATATATTATGGTTAGATATCACCAAATAGAATGATAAAGCTAGCACTGTGAAATTTGTTCATTGTTTTTCAACTGTTTGAAAATTTTAACATCATATTTTTTTGCTCATCTTAAGCCAGATGCATTTATTTCACGTTCTTATTCTTATAGATGTTGCTTTTTATCCATGTTATATTGATCCTGATCAAATTTTCCTGTTTGTATTTTCTGCGAGCGAAGTACAAGCAAGGTCAGAGACCAATTCAAAATGGAAGATCAAAGAGCTCAGATGACAAGGCTATTCTTTTGCTGTTTAACAAAGAATTCAACAATCAAATGATGAGATGGATATAAATAGGAGAGTCAAAACAAATGCAAACTTTTTCAGCTGAAACATTGGAGGTGGAAAAAATGGTGAAGAAAGGCCAACTGACCAGTCCAGTGAGATTGAAATGGAGAGGAAAAGCCAGGAACATGAGCAGATTTTATTAGGAAGAGATAGAACTGGTAGGGCAGCATATAACAATTAGTTGTAAAGTTGAATCTGTTGTTATCCCTATTCAATTCACTTTCTAAAGCCACTTTTGCTTGCTTATTATTAGTGGTGTTGATTTTTTTTCACCCTTTTTTTGGTTTTTTGAAGGTTAATGTAGTTGATCCTTTGATTCAATTAAGCAGAAGCTTTGAAGCCGAACCCAGTCATCTACTGCAGATGATAGAAGAGCTCCAAACACCAACCCAATATCTTCTGACATCTTGGATGCTGTTTCAGTGAAAGCAACAGTCGACAGCAAGTTGATGGCGAGGAGGGGGAGGAAGCTCCCTTGCTGGCCAGAACTCCCGGAACCAAGAACAGAGAATTGTAGTGACAAAAGGATCAAGGGATATATTTTGTCAGCCCTATGAACTCTTAGGCTTGATCAGGGATTTAAAAGGGTAGCTGTGCTGTGCAAGTCTGCGAGGCAAGCATGCAGTATCTTGAACTGGCAAGTTGCATTGCAAGGAAAGAGGTGAATGTGTAAGTAATGGAATTCCCTTTCTAAGAAAGGGAGCACTTTGACACTTTGATCATGATTTATTCTTTATGCTATCACAATGTTCACAGTTCTTTTATAAAATTCACTAATCATTGGCTCTTAAATGTGTTTATGGTTAAAGAAGTTCCAGCAAAGCCTTAATGGTGGTCATCATTTTAAACCAAGGATGATGGTCCTTGAATACACTGTACATCTTTTTTTTTTGAAATATAAACCATTATAGTGTCATGATGACTGTCAAAACAATTATCCCATTGTTTGGTTATAAACATGGAAACAGCTGGGAACTGATAGCCATTGCATGTGTTATAAGTGCTATGATTGGGTTCGGACCCCAAAAATGCATTTATTAAGCTAGCTCAGTCTGGTCTGAATAAGTCGATGTTCTGTGGATCACCATTGTGTACTGATTCCATTTGCTTCTTCCCGACGTTATTTGGGTGGGCCTCTTCTTCCTCCCTTTTGTTCCCCCCCAGGAAAAAAAAAAAAAAATCACCAGCTCATAGCCACCCCACAATGCATGGATAGCTTCTCCAATTCAACTCTAACAAAGAGGATCTGCGGCGCAAGGGAAAGAGAGAAACAATTAGATTTTATTCCCCTTTTTTGGACTTTTCAGCAATCAAAGCCCGTGCTAAATTGTCTAAGTAGGTGGTTAAAACTTAAAAAATGCAGGCAGTGAGTTGTTGTGATCCCGGAATACTTCTAGCCAAACTCACTTAGGCTTTTTTTTTTCTCTTCTTTTTTTTTTTCCTGAACAATCAAAGTATAGATTAGATCGCCACTTTCCCCAGAACAAGACATGCAGAAGTTAATCTTGCTGAGCTGACTTCTTTCACTTTTCGCTAGTCGTGGCAGGCAAACATGTCCTAGTCCCTAGGACACTATTGAGATGCTTGAAAGACCGTGTCTTTAAAAAGGGAATCTTAATCACATGGTGATGACTCTTGTTGAAGAAAAGGTTCCAGGTCTCTCGCTTTACAATAAAATATATATGTTTTTTTGGGGAAAACATATTTGATTTAATATAATGATGACATATCACCCGCTGCCTTTTGATTTACGTAGAAAATATTTTTTTATGATAATTATAACCTAATAACTTGCTACGCAAAGGATAGATATTGCCACAAAATATAGAGAGAGATTATGTGATCATAAAAAGCAGAAAAGAGGAGAAAATATCATGCCGGCATAATTTGTTTATTCCCATGTTACACCTTTCAAGCTTGTTTGTTGAAATGATGCTAAATCTGAACATCTGACGTCTTTGGAGGTTACATCTTATGTTGTAATTTTAAGGCAAATTTGAAATACTTAATTAAAATTTAGAAAACTTTAGTTAGCTTTGGATCTTGCTAGATATCATAGAAATGAGATCTTCTATGATGCATCTTTTGCAACGCAAAAACTCGTGCATATGTACATTATCTCCATTCCACCCATTGTTCATATATTTTTTTATTGGAAATATTTGATAACTACCTATTTGTTTGGTATCGTAACATAATGATCTCAAATTTTTAATTGAGTGAAATTCTGTTACCTTTTTGGTTGGGAGAGAAGGATACGAGAGAAAAAAAAAGAATAGGAGAGAAAATTATTATTTTCCCTTGATCGAAAATTTTTATATAAAATAAATAGAAAAAAAAGAGAGAAACGGAGGGAATACAAATCCTCTCAAATTCATAATTTTTTTCCTTCAAATCGAGTGGAATTGAAGAGAAAGAAATTGAAAGTAGGTGAATCTTTTATAATTTTCATCTTATCTCTTTAATCATAAAGAATAATATTAATATTATATTTCAATTCTAAAGCTTATTTCAAATATCTCATTTAAATCTCCCATCCTATTAAGATTTTCATGGATGGAAAAAATTAATAAAAATAAAAATTAATTTTTTATTTTTTTTAAAATTTATTAATTTTTTTAAGAATATAATATTAAAATAATATTATAATATTTTTTTCTTTTTTTTTTCAATAAAGAAGAAAATTTTTTTTTTTTTAAACTCTTAATTAAAAAAAATTAAAAAAAATATAATTTTTTTCTTCATTATAATATATATATTTTTTTTTCCTCAAACTTCCAATCAAAGTGTGAATATAATCTATGCATACACAGCTCTGATCATGCAAAAAGACGGATTCCAGTAGATACCATCTTGAGCTCAATCCACTATAAAACAACTTTGCACCCATCATCTACATCATAGTATTCCAACTGTCTACAATGATTTCAACCAGGGTTGTTAGTGTAACCATAACGGCGTAACCAAAAGCATGATTGCCATTTGCCACCAGCCTTTCTCCTCCACAAAGTTAAATACTATTTACCCAAAAAAATAAAAAAGTTTACATACCGGCCAAGAGGAACTGGGAAACCCAGCCCGAGTCACGTGTATGGCTCACGGGTTTGTTAAAAAGGCCAAAAAAAGAAAGAAAAGAAAAAAAAATGCAAGCGCGGAGACACAGAATCAACCATTCATTATCATTCTAATATTTGATATTAATTTACTTAATTTTGAAAACTCCTTGCGTTTCGTGTATTGCCGCCGTACGAGTTTTCGCAAACTTTTCTTTTGAAAACTGACGCTGTCTTCAGAACTGACACACATATGTCTCCATAAAAGAATCTCCGGGAGACCCGCCCCCGGTCTGAACCGCCGACGACTCATTGCCCGAACCGGAGCTCCGTGTTCACCTTTCTTCAAAGTCGCTCCCCGTTCTCGTTGGGGTCAATTGCCGAACCGGCTTGACTTGCTCCAGACCAAGGTGAACCACCCATAGTCGCCGCTAGTCACACCGTTATAACGAAATTGACGGCGTCAATTTTGTTAAAAAGTCGTTTGCAAAACCGTCATTATGAGATCAAAACCCCAAACGCTTGATGTTGATATGCAATATAAAAGCATCAAACAGTCGCTAGCTTTTGTATAGTAATGTAACCCATTATCGCAGAATAAAGGTCATTATCTTACCACCCATCAATCATTGTATACGGGCATAATAACATCAAGATAAAAACTTTAGGACCCAAGCCTGATACCCAAAGTAAAACTCCACCCCAACCTGTCACTCGTCCTTCCCCAAATTTATACCAATTCTCGAACGCCACATAGGATGGAACCAACCTATACCGATCCTCTCGTGTCCGGATGGAAGAGTTTGGTACTTTGGCTGGGCCCCGTAGCCTACAACTAACAACTAATAACATTGCTTTTGGGGAACGGCAACGGTAAACAACGGCAGCCAAAACGTTATAATGGCCGTCAGTTTACAGGACAAACAGAAGCGGACGAAAGAGCTCTCACATGACGGTGGGCCCCACTCTCCCTGTCACCAACTCAGCCGAGGCACAGGGAGAGAACGGGGGGTTTTGCTGGGGTTTGAAGGGATTAACAGCAGAGCTGGGGTGTGGGGGGCAAAAGCAAAAGCAAAGGCAAAGCCATGCCCTTCCTTTGCTTACAAGTATAAATAAATCTATAAATTATAGCGCTCCTCACTGTACAGCTACTTGTAGCCATTATTAGATCATTTTTTCTTTTCTTTTTCTTGCAAGAGATTATATTTCATTTAATAGCTACATAGATAAAAGGAAAAAGGACGGAAATAGAGCCTCGCAGAGAGAGACATTTTTTTTCCCCCTCCCCTCCTCTTTTTCCAAACTAATAAATCCTTTTCTTTTCCCTTCTCCCATTCCTTTTCGCTTCTAGCTACATCCCACCTGCCATCCCCCTCTCTCTTTCTCTCTGTACCAAATCCTTTCCCCCGTTCTTCCCCGCGCTCCTCTCCGAGGCCAGCCGGAGAGTTCGAGGGTAGGGCATTGCTTTACTCTCGTCTCCTAGCTCCCGGTTCTTGCTCGCCGTCGGCGATTGATGCGAGAAATCGGTGGCTTCTAGGTTGTCAGTGATCTTGAAGTTGCCGTGATCTGCTGTTCTTGCGTGCCCTAGAGAGATCGTTTGCTCAAGAAAGCTCGGCTCGAGCCCAGGTTTGCAGGCGCTTACCATGGTATGGGTTTCTTTCTTTCGTTCTTGCTGTCTTGTTGGATTTCTGTCTTTAATGGTCTATTTGAGCTTGGATGTATGCTGGTTTGCGGAAAAAATGCGACCGTTTTTCTTTTTTCTTTTCTATTGTTTGAGTTGCGGGATGTTTTTCTTCAAGAATTGACTCTGTTTGACCTAGTAAATCAAGAAAGGGGGAAAAGGAATGCTGCTTTTTCTTTTTCTTTCTTTTGTTGTATTGTTTATTGTTTTGAGTTTTGAGTGTTGTTGACTTTGTTGGAATGGTTTTGCTCTCGTTATGAACTCTGAAACTTTTGTCGTTCATTTTCTGAAGTAGTTTACCGGAGATTGAGGGAATGAATTAGCGGTAGAAGCTTGATTTCGTTTAGTAGGAAGATTAGGTTTTGAAATAAGGAAGAGAAGGACCTGTGTTGCTTCTTGAAGGAATTTGGAGTATAACCAAGAAGTTTCTCAAGATGGCTCTATGTGCATGTAACATGTTAAGTACGATTCTTGAATTAGTTACCTGGTACTGGATGTAGGACACGTTTGCGTTGTTTAGTGTTAAGATGATTGACATGGCCTTGAGAACTGATGCAAATGCATGTACTGGGCGTGAAAGATTTGCAATATATGGTTACAAGAACACATATTTCATTGTACTTGTGTATGCATTTGTAGCCATGGTTAATAAACATCTTGATATGTACATGCATTTGGTTATGGATACATTTGAAATTTGTGTTGTTTTAGCTTTACTATGAAGATTAGGCTTTGAAATAAGGAAGAGAAGAACCTGTGTTGCATTTTGAAGGAATTTTGGAGTATAACTAGATGGTGAGTACCAAGAAGTTGCTCAAGATGTCTCTATATGCAAGTAACATGTTGACCTGGTACTGGATGTAGTAGATGTTGGTGTTGTTTGGTGTTAGATGCTTGACATGGCCTTGAGAAGTGATGCAAAATGCATGTACTGGGCATGAAAGATTTGCAATGTATGGATACTAAGACAAATATTTCATTGTACTTGTATATGCATTTGCAGCCATGGTCATTAAACATCTTGATATGTACATGGATTTTGTTATGGGTACATTTGAAATTTGTGTTGTTTTAGCTTTGCTATGAACATTAGTCTTTGACATAACGAAGAGAAGAACCTGTGTTGCTTATTGAAGGAATTTTGGAGTATCACTAGAGGGTACCAAGAAGTTTCTCAAGATGTATCTATGTGCAAGCAACATGTTGTTAAGTATGATTCTTGAATTAGTTACCTAGTACTGGATGTAGGGATGTTTGTGTTGTTTGGTGTTAGATGATTGACGTGGCCTTGGAGAATTGATGCAAATGCATGTGCTTGGCAAGAAAGATTTGCAATATATGGATACAAAGACACATTTTATTGTACTTGTATACGCATTTGCAGCCATGGTCGATAAGCATCTTGAGATGTAGATGCATTTCATTATGGGTACATTTGAAATTTGTGTTGTTTTACCTTTACTATCAAGATTAGGCTTTGAAATAAGGAAAAGAAGAACCTGTGTTGCTTTTTGAAGGAATTTTGGAGTATAACTAGGGGGAAGTTTCTCAGGATGTCTCTGTGTGCAAGAAACACATTGTTAAGTACGATTTCTTGAAGTAGTTACCTAGTACTAGATGTCGGAGATGTTTTTGTTGTTTAGTGTTAGATGATTGACATTGCCTCGAGAATTGATTCAAATGCATGTAGCGAACATGAAAGATTTGCAATATATGGATACAAGGATGCATATTTCATTGTACTTGTATATGCATTTGCAGCCATGGTCAATAAACATCTTGATATGTACATTCATTTCATTATGGGAACATTTGAAATATAGGTTGTTCTAGCTTTAGACCAAGTCCTAATATCACACTGGAGACAAATTAAACCAAAAAAAAAAAATCATGTACCCATATATTCTGATTATGTAACAGGTTCAAAGCCACAAGCGGGAGATGTATGACCGACATCATGATTTTGTTCATCGTAGGACATCTAAATTGTCATCCCAATGCAGTGCAACATCTAGAATTTGAAATAAATATACTCTAGCTCCAATGGTAAGCATTATGTTGCCACTTCAACTACTAATCTCTACAGTTTAGTTGTGTCTCTGTTATTTCACCTCATTGTGGCTATATTTAAATACTCTAAGGCCTTGCTTTTTAAAAACAAACATCAAAATTAAGACAGGTGTATCAGACACCATCGGATAGTTGTGCATATTCTCCAAGCACAGGTTTTTTTTATGCAACTTTTTGGATGGTTCTTTGAAGATCTGTGCCGATCCATGGTTAAGGAATTAAGATATCTGAAGTTGGGTACTGTCTATTGACTTCCAAGTCATCCATATTCTTAACATGTTGCTATTGACACTGCAAATGGCCCGATATATTTATCTTTAGCAATGCTGTCTTGAAGTGCAATACATATTTAATATGTACTCCTTGAGACTGGTTCCTATGGCGGCTGGGACCAATGCGACCCCAGACATCTGGCTGCAATTGGCATATGACTGGATCAGAGCAATCATTAGCAGACATATCATTCCTGCAACAGGGGTTGTCAAATACTCTGTTTGGATGGTCCACAGGTGACTATTAGAGGGATGGACTCATGGATATTCCTGGTTTTTAGGAGAAAGGCTGAAAAGAGAAGCTACAATATATGGAAAATATACAGATCCGCATGCCTATTCTGTAATTAGATAAAGTCCTAGAAAGGTAAAATCTGCAATCTCTCAAATAAAGTTTTGGTTCTTTGCCACAGAACATGCAACTCAGAATTTACGAAAACTGACTGTAAGAGAAACTTTTAGTACTCTGAACTATGAGTAAAACTAGCTGCTACTGGGCAATGCACCTTTCTGCTTAAAGTAGTTTTCTTTCATAAAGCCATATGGGTATTAAAAGCCCAATAATAGAGGACAAATGATCAATTAGGGAATTTAGTCCCTTAATATAACTTCCTAAAATAGCACGGCAACCATATTTAGCTAAAGAGCAGATGATGAAAACTTTCAACTTCTCTTTGATTATATAGCCATTACTGTCTAATAGCCAGCACATATCATAAACCAAATAACTGAATTGAAATACAGAGTGATTCTTTGTATTTGATTTATTTCAAATTGTACAAACCCTTTCAGTATGAATGTTGAATGTCTGACATACTGACATGTTGCAACCAGAGACCTGTCTCATCTGCGCAACCATAACACTATTCAACTAATTTGCTTTAGACTATGCAATGATAGCATCGAATAATGAATCCATTCCCTGCTTATCTCACCCTGTATGAGTAGCTTCATGTTTTTTGCTAATATCTTTGGTGTAAGCTGAATGCTAAGCATGTTGGACATCTTAACTTCTTGTTCTCCATCATATGTTAGAACATTTGTGAAAACATTCTCACTGCAGGCTTTTTCAATTGACATCCTAGCCTCTCAGGTTAGTCTTGTTGTTTCTCTGTTTCATATTTATACTGCTTTCTTTCTTGATGGACTTATCATCAAGTGTATCTTAAAAAAAAAAAAAAGGGAAATCTTTCAGGAAGCAGAAAGATAAACCATAATGTTAGTAACAAATGTTGCCCTTGAGGGATAGTTTCTTTATGGATGAAAATACTTGGTCTTGGTCCAAGATTTCTGGGACTGTTAATGAAGGCAGTGGGCTCTTAACCAGAGTCGCTTATTGTTTTTCTTTTTTCTCTACCTACTATATGACATTCAGTCAGCCTTTTGTTCAGTACTACACTGCTCCCAACTTCCTGCGTTATGTTGAATATTTCTATGATGTGCATGCTCAATGGGGAACCAGATTTTTAGCTGCTTTATAAATTCTCGGTTTATTTAAATTGGTATTTTTGCAAGGTAGATGGTGCAATTTAAATGTTTTTCATTTCACACTTTTGATTTAAAAAATACCATCAACCATGTTCGCCTTAAACCATGCTCTTGCAACATGGGATAGATTGTACATTCTGCTTGTTACTTC
>NC_025997.2:12816251-12840420 GCF_000442705.2 Elaeis guineensis
TCCTCTTAGCATCCTCCCTCCCTTTGTGGCAGCATGTGGGTTGTTCCAAGGACTTGAGATCAGATCTCAAGTGCTCTTCTCCTTCCTCTCCGAAAGAAGAGTTCATCCCTCTCTCCTACAGTATTTGGCGTACACGCAAAGTAGAGAATCCATGTATCTGGATCTCGCAAAGCATATTGATTGAGGAGCTTCTTCAATCTTGATCCTTTTTCGTTATGAATCAAGGTGAAAATTTCATAAAACATTATGAAAATTTTAATTGCTAATTTATTCTACCTTTCTGGTATTTGATGCGATCGGATGAATTTTTTTCATCCATGTGGTAAAATATCATATGCAACGAATGACCAGCTGGCATATGGTTTTATGTGAGACCACCGAGGGTGGCAAAATATAATCCGATCCGTCGGTTCATGTTCAATCCATCATGGCAAAATATAATCCGAACGGCAGGTTCATATTCAATCCACCATAAATAGATTTGGATTTGAGCTAAATAAATTTAAAGTATAAATAGATTGATTCAATTAATCTGTTTAATATTTGAATCGGATTCATATTTTGTATGTATGATTTATTTAATCTATTTAATCTATTTAATATGTGAGTCGAATTGAATTAGATAAATAGATTTATTAAAAAGATTAGACACTGCCACATGGACTTGGGTTGTGTGTTCAGTTATCGTGCACCTTTCACCTCCCATTTAAATGGACTGAGTTTTAGTGAAATTTCATTATGAGGATCTGTATGCATGTATATTTAGTTCCACATCGATTATTCATCAGAAAAATTTTGAGTACTTATATAGGACTAAAGAATTCGAATAATACTTTCTAGCTAGTCTTTTGAGATAAGATCTTTTGATTGTTATAAATGATATCAAAGTCGACCCAATCAATAGTCTATGTGGATTAGCAGTTGTTGCAGCACAAGTTCATTGTGGCTAACCATGGATCGATCATTGGTATTTATAAATGGATATATGGATCTAGACTCTTAGCCCAACGAGGACATCAGGACTTAAGTGAAGGGAGTATGTGAGGACTCGTATAGGCGTGTATTTAGTTTCGCATCGATTATTTATTGAAAAGATCTTGGATACTTATATAAGATAAAAAATCTAAATAATATCGTTCGATTAGCCTTTTTAGATGAGATCCTATATTGTTGCACCTATTGCAATCCTTTTCTAATTTTCATCCATTTGGTCATCCATAATGATTAAGGATTTAGGTATTTCCCTTCCTACCCATTCAGCCAACAAGGCCCTTGAGGTTGGCTGGTAAGGAGCAGAGAGAGGTTGGCGCTATGGGGGTGGTAGGGAGCTGCTAGTGCTAGCAAATGAGCTGGGTATGGTGTAGACCCAACCCCTGGGGGATGAGGGCCTAGAGGGTGGAAGGGTGGTGGGTGTAGACGATGATCAGTGTGGTAAGGGTGGGGCAGGCTTGGTGAAAGAGGAGGGTGATAAGGTGGTGGTGTTGCTGCTCCTCAATGGTGGGATGTTCATGTTAATTGGTGGTAGTGGTCAAGGAGGAAAAGATGGTCCCAAGGAGAGAGGTGGGAAAGGTTAAGGTGGGTGACAGAGGTGACATAGGTTGGGAGGAGGATGAGGCTGCAGACATCGTTGTAGAGGCAAAGAGAGGAGCGGATGAAGCTGTCCCTGATGCATCACCTACAACACACCTATGCCATGCAATTATGCATACGTGTTTCCTTTACTAGAACGAACACATTGCTCAACATCGACTCTAGGAGGTCATGTAGGTGAGTCTCTCCTTCAGCCATTTCTTCTTCTAGTTTTTCTTAAACTGGATAAATAAAGGTTGAAAAGAAAAGGAGAAAAAAAAAGGAAGAGACGGTGGTAGTGAAAGTGGTGGTGGTTGGGATAATGGGCCGAGCGGTGTTGAGCGGAATAACATGTGCAGCAAATGGAGCAGGAGAGTAGAAAAGTTAAATAGGTTATCAAATAAATTATTTTTTTATTAAATAGATTATTTATTCATTGAACATATTAACCATACATAGTTGGTTAAGTTGATGAATTATCTATTTAATAAATTAATTAAATCGATCAATCAAATTATCTATTTATTAAACATAATAAATTCATGTTCAAAATTTTGATCAGATTAAATTTTGATTTAAGATTTTCTGGCTCGACCTTTGATCCATCCCGGTTCAATCCGTTTGCTATCCCTGGAGGTCACATGTATATTGTACTGTTACATCCACGTGTCATATTTGACGTTGTGCATGTGAATGTTTTATGTTCCATGCAAGTGATCAGAGTGATCGATACTCATCACCACGTGGCACCGTGACACACGATCTTAAAATTTTGTGCCGTTTTGTGCGAACGAAACTTAAATGGTTATCCCCCAAAATATCCAACTAGCCTAACTCGCGTGCTCAAATGAATTGAATCGGCGAAAAAAAAAGACGAAAAGAGAGAATAAAAATAGTACGCTGAATTAATAAAAAAAAGTCTATTTTTTAGACAACTAACTCGGTTGTCTTGTAGGGGAAGAGTCAACCTTCGCTTTTGGCTCATCGATTGATGGGGACCAACCAATCAGGGGCGCTCCTCGGATGCACTCGTCCAAACCGCGGCCTCCAATTTTCCCAGTGGAGTGTCGTGCTTAACTTCTGACCGTCTACAGTAGCTCCATTGATCGGATGGTTCAGATCGACCGGTCGGGGGAAAAATCCTGGCCGCCGGACAGTCCAGATAAGCATCCAAGACCAGAGTCCGACCAACCACGTTGATCGCAGATAATTAACCATCTCAAACAGTAGCATCAGCACGGTAGATCTTAGTGCAGTGTACCATATTACGTGGACGGCCACGATTATCCATTCTACTCATTAACTTGTCCAGATCGGCAACCAACTCTGGGTCGACACGTGTCCCTACACCTGGGAGATGACGTCATCAAAGAGTAGTCATCTTCCCCACTATCTCTTACCCTTCCCCTGCGAAACGTGGGGTATGGGAACGCAGCGATAACCACGAATCCCTCGTGTTAACCCAACACGGCCCCTAAACAAATTCAACAATCCCGTTCTTGTCCAAAGTCCCAGCTTCCACTACACGACAAAATTCTGCAACTATTAAAGCATCCCCCACCCATCTCTCCCAAAAATTTCAATCCCCCCTTCTCCCTCTTCTCCCACGTTCCAACCTTTTTATGCTTCTCACCCAGACTGAGATAGAAGAAGGAGCCACCCAAACCCTTCATTGTCTCTGAAGCCATGTCCAACCCCACGTCGCTTCCACCCGGCTTTCGCTTCCATCCGACCGACGAAGAACTCATCCTTCACTACCTGAAGAATCGAGCAGCGTCGGTGCCGTGCCCAGTTTCGATCATCGCCGAGGTCGATATCTACAAGTTTGATCCATGGGATCTTCCTGGTTAGTGTCTTAGCAGCAGTAGCTGTCCAAGTGCGACATGTGTTGCACACTAGCTTCTCTCTCTCTCTTTTTTTTTTTTTTTTTTTTTTTTTTAATATCATGATTATATGATTGCATGGTTTGGTAGTTTATGAATATTCTTAAATATTTGTTTCAGCTAAGGCGATGTTTGGGGATCGAGAGTGGTACTTCTTTAGTCCGAGGGACCGTAAGTACCCGAACGGGATAAGGCCAAACCGGGCAGCTGCATCTGGGTATTGGAAGGCAACTGGGACTGATAAGCCGATCCATACGAGCAAAGGGAATGAGAATATTGGTGTTAAGAAGGCCTTGGTGTTCTACAAGGGTAGGCCACCTAAGGATTGAAGACCAACTGGATCATGCATGAGTACCGCCTTGCTGAAGCTCAGAACAGCAACAGCTACAAGCCTATGAAGTTTGGAGACTCTTCCATGAGGGTAAGGAAGTGATCTTGTCCCAGAGAACCCTTCTTTTTTCTCTTGTTCTTTCTTTTCTGCTGTAGTAATTCCAAGATATTTTCTTTCTTTGCATAAAGTCTAAACCATGAGTCTTGGCCTTTGGGATTGTTATTGACAAAACAGCCCTTACAGGTTAAAGAAAATGAGGCGTGGATGTCCTTCCAGATGTAGATCGCACAAAAACACCCTTCACTTGATTAACTAGATTGGAATTATTGTCACGTCCAATGCTTTTTAACCCGCCATGTTATTGAATAAATACACTAACATGTCGATATGAACTCAACCATATTTTTTTTTCAATTTGGGTTTGATGAAAAGGACTTCAAGTGATGCTTCGCATCAGTTATTGACTAAAATACCAGTCGGTGTATTACAGATAAGTTTCATCGATTAAGCGCAATATTCCAGCCCACCTACCACTAGGACTGAGACTGTTTTAGTTTAGAGGGTTGTTGTTGTTATAATTATAATTATAATTATAATCATTATAATTATTATTATTTATTGTTGATTATCTTTAACTTCATATAGATGCATGCTCAGAATAATTACTGCAACTCTTTTGTTTTATACTTGCAAACTTCAATCATATCAATTGATATATACTTCTGCTTCTCTCCATTTGCAGTTGGATGACTGGGTCCTTTGTCGAATCTACAAGAAGAGCCACCATCTCCCGTCGGTTCCAACACCAATGGATCGAGAGCAAGAAGACTCGGGCATCGAAGACAGCTACTACTCAAACTTAACAAACATCACGCCACAAAACCCTCTAAGACTACATAAGTCTTCCTCTATATCTGAATTGCTTGAGGACTACTCTTCACTCTCACATCTATTTGACAACCTGCCTGAAATACCCGGATCATCAGACCATGCTTACATTATGCCTCAGCCAAGTTCAAACCAACTCTTCATTAACAGCAGTGGCAGGTACAACTTAGTTCAGCAGCTCCCCCAAGCAGAACCCACTGCTCCAAACGCTGAAAACTATTTAAAGCGCCAGAGAATGTCGGACATTTACTCAGAGGAGAACAATGGGTTGTTTTACCCATCAAAGAAACGCAATGATTCATTCATTTACACCAACTTCTCCAATCAGTTTGATAGCCCTCAGTGCAGCATGCTAAACCAGCCATTCTTCAGTAGTCAGCAAATATTACTGAATTCTCACCTGGGATTGCACTGAACTCGGACCCGTTACACTTGCATAAATCACGGATACAAAGTCGGAAGGAAAGAACAGAAAACATCGTTTTGTTAGGAAGATGGGCCACTTTTTTTTTTTCAGAAACTTTGCCTTGTGTCAAGAGGTTGGGTTCAGAGATCCAATAGGAAGCGCGGAGTGGTATCAAAGGGGATGACTTAGGGACAGCCTGGTGCTAGATGGACTCGGTAAAATGACCAAATTATTTATGAGAATGTACGGGGTGAATTAGAGGACTGGTCTTGTCGACATCATGTGGTTCGAATGGATTGCATGACTTTTTTCTTTTTTTCTAATAAAGTCAGAAGATGTTTACGTCCCGATTGCATGCCTCACTGCAGCCAATGGCGTGAGAGATTTTTTTTTTTTGGTCTATTAGTAGTTGATATGTTTGGATGTAGTACACGGTACAATAAATGTGGTTGAATGAATGTGTGGCCATTCTTGTCCGGAGAAGCTGATGATGGGGCTTTTCCCTTTGTTGGATACTGAGAGATAGGGATAGGTTCATATCCCCTGAACACAAACAGGCAAACGGATATACACGGATGCAAAAACACATAAACACAAACTGTCAATGTGAGAGAGAAAGAGAGAGAGGGTGACTCCAAGTCATCAGTGTGCAAGCTTGTCAGTCTATTCTTCCTCTTCTAAACTTAATAAAAGAGACCAAAAAATCAAGAAGTAATAATTTCTGCCAGAACATTTTATTTTCTTTCTTCATAATAAACCAAACATTTCATTGCAAAAGAAGAGCAGCGGAACAATAAGTTGGTTAGAAGAAGAGGTATAAACTAACCTAACAAAGGATGGCTTCATTGTTCTTTCAGGCTGAAACCCCTGGTAAGATTCAACGCAACCTAGAGATTGAAGTTTTAAGGGCTTGTACTTCCACTGTTTTGCACAAGGAGGGTGGAGGAGGGAGATAAGGGCTTGTGGGATCTTTGCTTTCAATAAGTGCTACTTCCACAACCTTGCCAGGGTGAAACTTGTTTCTGCTTTATGTCTTCTCTCCTTTTGATGTGTTGATTTCGTTTTCTGAATGAATAGATGATAGTTCTACAATCTTTTACATTAACAAAAAGAAAGAACGGAAGGAAGACAAAAAGAAATTAAAAAAAGTATTACTTGACTTGTGTACTGCCAAATGGAAGGTAGTTTTTAGTTCAGTAGGCATCAAAATGCGTTAGTTAATACATTTGCTACTTCATCAATGTACGAACATGTGTTTTTTTCAAGTCTAATTTCTCAAGTGCCATTATCTCCATTTTGATTATGAGAAAATGGGATACAAAGGTACAAATTTGCCCTTCCCTGAAAGGTGATCTCAGAGATAAAATATAGAAAGCGAATTGACCAAAATTACCGCAATAACAGTTTTTTTTTGTGCAATCGGTGCGGTAAAAGCATAATAGCACAGAAAGGGTAGTGGCATGTCCATTTCACTAGCTACTTCCCAGGAATAAGTTATAACTATTCTTATGGATGCAATTAGGTTAAAGTAAATGCTTTTCTTGATGGTTTGCTTGTCGACCTCAGTGGTGGAATCCAGATTAGAAGCAATAATCTTGTCTTTATGTATCTCAACTCAGAGAAGTTGTTAGTATAATTACTACTTAAAATGGAAGAAAATAAAACCTTCTTGTGCGCCACGAAATAGGTTTGATGAGATCTTAAGCAAAGCTGGTATAGCACGAGTTATTCTAATCAACTTTGTTAAGTATTAGTAATTACTGCTAATCAACTGGTATGCTTAACTATCTACTTGCGTTAAGACTCTAACTCCATTCACTACACATTCATTAAATATTGAATTAGCAAATTCATCACATGCCAAAACGTGGCTTGATCAGATTCCTATCCAATCTCATGCATATTATATAATTTTTATGTGTTAAGCCTGGTTATGAATTGTAAAAGAAACTGAATACAAGAATCTTTCATTTCTTTCTCAGGTGACATCACAATGATCACAACCTCTCATATCAGATCAAAATCACTCCATGACCTATCAAAACTCTTCTCCCTTCTAGTAGGATAATAAAAAGGAAGATTCTTCGATTTCTGATAAGAAATGTGTTGGCATGCGCTGTTTGTAGGTTGTAATTGCCAGATTATTAATTTCTATTGGTTGTCAAATTTTATATATAGTTGTCAAATAAATTAGTTGTCAAATCTCGTGTATAGTTGTCAAATCTTATGTATAGTTGCCATTGTGTATAGTTGTCAAATTTTGTGTATAGGAATATTTAGTTTCCTTAGAATAGGATTGTTTTCTATTACTATGGTGTAATTGTATCTATATATTGGTTTCAATTTGGAAGAGAAAATATAATGAAAAAATATTCATTTACTATTGTTTGACATAGTATCAGAGTAATTCTAATCTTGAAAAAACTGCTCAACCTAAATCGAATCGAAAATCCCCAAGCCTTTACACGAAAATCCCTATCCTCAAGTTCTCCATCGCCATCTCTTCAATCTCCATCTCTATCTCTTCTTCTCCATCTGAAACTAAATGGCTGATTTCAATCCCATTGTCCCAGCTGTAACAAACAACTCAACACCGCCTATCATTATCCACCAAGACAATTTTGCTTTTCCTACCAGTATCATACTGGATGAGATAAATTATCAATTATGGTCTCAGCTTATGGAGATGCGTATTGACGCTCGTAACAAAGCTGGATATCTTATCGGAGAAATGAAAAAGCTTGCACCTGAAGATCTCAATTATGGAGCATGGATTACCAAAAATCATAGAGTGAAAAGCTAGCTTATTGACTCAATGAGCCCAATACTGATGCAACGATTTATTCATCTTTTCCTAGCCAAGGAGATATGGGAGACTGTATCAAAAATCTTCTATGATGGATCGGATAAAATCCGTCTCTTTGAATTGAATTAGAAATCTTTGTCTACCGTACAAAATGGTAGATCATTGTCAACATACTATAATGAGCTTGTTGCTATTTTCCAGAAAATTGATCAAAGGACTACCTCTCAGGAAGGAACAGTTGAAGGAGTGATCCAGTTGCATTCTGCGATGGCTATGCTTTGAGTTCATATCTTTCTAAGTGGAGTCGACTTTGAGTTTGATCAAATTGGTGGAGAAATCTTATGAAAAGAGCCAAAACTTGATTTGGAGAGTACATATACCTATGTGAGGAGAGAATATCAACAAAGACAGACAATGGGAGGCTCACGGTCAATCTCTGAAAATTCGGTTATGCTAGCAACCAAACTCGACAAGGATTATCATTTGGCTCGATAAAAAATTGGATCCATCATTATGGTGAAAAATCTAACAACCTTGTATGTAGTCATTATGGTGAAACAGGTCATTCGAAACAGCGATGTTATGAAATCATTGGCTATCCTAAGTGATGGGATTTTTTGAAGAAACCAAGAAAGAAGATTGCAGGGAAGGCTATGGTGACTTCTATAGAGGAAGTCCGATCAAATGTGAAGGAGAAATCATAGCCCATAGCAAACGTTGCTCACCTAGGTATTGGTGGTAAGGCAAATGTATTCTCTACAACTTCTAAGAATAGTACTTGAATTATTGATACAGATGCATCTGATCATATGACTAGAGACTCTGGTCAATTACAATCTATTCGTCCATCTTCCCAATCTGTTATATCTACTGCTAATGGTAGTACCTCTCCTATTACTAGAGAAGGATCTGTCACTTTGTCTAGTACTCTCACACTGAATACAGTTCTAATCGTTCCATCTCTTGACTAACCTCTTATCTGTTAGTCAAATAACCTCCTCTCTTGCTTGTACTGTAACTTTTTGGCCCTCTTTTTGTGTCTTTCAAGATATTCTGACCAGAAAGATTCTTGGTTATGGTGTTAAACGGGACAAACTCTATTACTTAGAATGAATAGAGAATAGAGGATAAAAATTCAGTCATGCATATCACACTAGTAGTGAAGAAAAAGATCGAGTAACTATATGGTTATGGCACCGAAGATTGGGACATCTTTCTTTTGGGTATCTCAAAAAATTACAACCCCATCTTTTTTCAAATTTTAATATTTTGGATTTTCACTGTGATATTTGTGAATTGGCCAAAAGCCATCGTATTTCTTATTTACCAAGTTTGAATAAATGTTTAGAACTGTTTGTGGTTATACACTCTGATGTTTGGGGCCCTGCAAAAATTCCTTCAATTTCTAAAGTTCGTTATTTTGTTACATTTATTGATGAGTGCACTAGAATGACTTGGGTGTCTCTACTTCACAAAAAAAATAATATTTGTGTAGCATTTCAGGAATTTCATAGTATGGTGGGCACTCAGTTTCAGAGGCAGATTTGTGTTTTGCAATCTAACAATGTAATGGAGTTTGTAGATGCTTCATTTAGAAAATTTCTTAGCCAACATGAGATTTGACATAATACTTCTTATACTTATATTCCACAACAGAATGGCTTAGCAGAGAGAAAGAATAGGCAGATAATGAAGATGGTTCGTGCGTCCCTTTTTGGCATGAACATGCCATAGTTCTATTGGGGAGAAGCTGTCAAGTCTGCCATTTATCTCATCAATCGGATACTTTCTCGAGTGATAGGTTTCCAAACCCCTCAACAAAAGATACAATCTTTTTTTTCAATTCTACATCTCTCGAATCTTGAACCAAGAGTCTTTGGTTATACGGTATATGTTTACATTCCCAAGACTTTACGAAATAAACTTGATCCATGTGCAAAATGATGTGTATTTGTTGGCTATTCAGATTTTCAGAAGGCATATCAGTGCTATGATCCTCAAGCTCGGAAGTTACATGTGACCTTGGATATCTCTTTTCGTGAGTCAGAACCTTACTATTCAGGAAGAATTTCTACACCATCTCTTCAGGAGGAGAACTTTAGTGAAGAGAGCATGTTACAAGAAGGCAATAGAGGAGATGAGCTTTTTGAATTGAAAAAAGTGAATGAAAAGTTTGGGACAAGTAATCCATAAAATTTTGATAATATTTCTGTAATTGAGAATGAGGAGGTAGTTCCTTCCGAAGATAAATCATAATCACCAATGGCTGCAGAGTTGCCCATGTTAACACCATTAACTGACGAATCAACCCAGAATGTCCAGAATTCTTCTCTTCAGGTAATCTTTAGTCCAATATCGAGTCCCATGTCTAATGAGTTTCTTGAAACAAATGTTCCTCCTAAAAATTTTGCTCCAAGATACCCACAAAGATCGAATAAGGGTATCCCAAAGAAACAGTATGAACCTGATCCTAAAATCAATGTTAAATATCTAATTAGCAATTATGTCTCTAATCATAGATTGTCTAAATCATATGCACTTACTGTTAATCAATTATCCAAAGTATCTATTCCTAGTAGTGTGCAGGATGCATTGTCAGATCCAAAATGGACAAAAGCAATGAATGAAGAGATGGAGGTTTTACAAAAGAATTCTACTTGAGAACTTATTTCATTACCCAAAGGAAAGAAGACGATCGGATGTAGATGGGTGTTCACTGTGAAAGTTAAAACAGATGGAAGCATTGATAGATATAAAGCAAGATTAGTTGTAAAGGAGTACATACAAAAGTATGGGATGGTTTATCAAGAGACTTTTGCACTAGTAGCTAAGCTCAACACAATTCACATTCTCATATCTATAGCAGCAAATCAAGATTGGCCTTTGCAACAATTTGATGTTAAAAATACTTTTTTAAATGAGGATTTAGAGGAGGAAGTCTATATGGAGCTGCCATCTGGAATTAAACATAGTTCTTCTGGAAAAAATAAAGTTTGTAAATTAAAGAAATCATTGATTGGGCTTAAGCAGTCACTTAGAGCTTGGTTTGGGAGGTTCTCTTCTGCAATGAAGGCATTTGGTTATAAACAGAGTAATTCAGATCATACCTTGTTTATAAATACAAAGAAGGGAAGGTAACAACTCTAATCGTATATGTTGATGATATGGTCTTGATAGGAGATGATTTGTGCGAAATAAAGTTGTTACAGGAATATTTGGCTGTTGAGTTCAAGATGAAGGATCTGGGACAACTTAAATATTTTTTGAAAATTGAAATAGCAAGATCAGAACCAAAGATTTTTCTTTCGCAACGAAAATATGTGCTAGATCTTTTGACTGAAACTGCAATGCTTGCTTGCAAACTAGTCGAAACACCCAAAGAAATGAATCATAGACTTGAAATTTTTTCAGATCAAGTTCCAACAGACATGGCCCGCTATCAAAGGTTGGTTGGGAGACTAATTTATTTGTCACACATAAGATCGGATATAGGTTATGCGGTAAGCATCGTAAGCTAATTCATGCATGCACCAAGTGAAGAACACATGAATGCAGTATACAGAATCTTGAGATACTTGAAAGGTGCTCCAGGTAAAGGTTTATTATTCTCAAAAAATGATAGCTCTAATATTAAAGGATATACGGATGTTGATTGGACAGGTGATCAAACAACCAGAAGATCTACATCTGGCTATTTTACTTTTATAGAGGGTAATCTTGTTACTTGAAAAAGTAAGAAACAGAAAGTTATGGCAAGATCAAGTGCAGAAGCCGAATTTCGAAGTATGGCTCATGGTGTATGTGATTTATTATAGATTAGAAGTATTTTAAAAGACTTGGGGATTGAATATGCAACACCTATGAATCTTTATTGTGATAATAAGGCTGCTATCGAAATTGCACAAGATCCTGTATAACATGACCGTACCAAATATGTTGAAGTTGATCGTCATTTCATCAAGGAGAAGTTAGATCAAAAGATTATACATTTTCTATTTATCAAGTCAGAAAGTCAGTTGGCTGATATTCTCACAAATGCTGTTTCAGAAATATCTATGCCCCAACTTGAGGGGGAGTGTTGGCATGAGCTGTCTATAGGTTGTAATTACCAGATTATTTTTATTGGTTGTCAAATCTTGTGTATAGTTATCAAATAAATTAGTTGTCAAATCTTATGTATAGTTGTCAAATCTTATGTATAGTTGTCATCATGTATAGTTGTCAAATCTTGTGTATAGGAATATTTAGTTTCTTTAGAATAAGATTGTTTCCTATTACTATGGTGCAATTGTATCTATATATTGGGTCCAATTTAGAAGAGAAAATATAATGAAAAAATATTTATTTACTATTGTTTGACAAAATAAATTTTGAAACATGATATTTGATGATGAACGTTATCATCATGACCTGATTTGGTTTCTAGTTAAGGAAATGAAGATTTTGTTTATGCATGATTATTTTATAGTGTGAATCAATGAACTTAAAAGCAAAGTAAACCTGAAGACCATGTATTGCATTGGACAATGCATTAGACATGGTAGTTGGCCGAAACCACTTGCAAGGATCCAATGCAGGAGTCAGGTTCTATCTTATGCAAATATAACATCTCCTAGGAATTCAGATTATACTGATATTGATATGTTTATTATCCTGAGCAAAGTTCAATCATATGATTTCAAAATTCATACCTTATCATACAATTCCTGGTTTATAACATATATATGTTGCCATAAAGCGGTCTCACCGGGGTCAAGAATGTTCCTCTAAATAACCCTTTCTTGGCTTGGAAGTGATTTCCTTTGATAGTCTGCACAAATGATTTTGTGAGCTGCATTTTCCTGTAAGTATTCTATTACGACGGCAAATGGGATGGGGACACGTGTAGACCTGCACTTGATAGGTAACAACAGAGGTGGAGACTCAAAATCTTGGACATAGTTAGGATAAACACTAGCTATTAATCAATAATTTGCATGAAAAAGACCTAGGAAAAAAATGGTCCTGAATACATGTTTTTGTGGAATGTGCAAGCCAATCTGGATGTGGATCAGATGAATAATAAATTAAACATATTTGGTTGTCAGGAGTTGAACTCTGGTATGGGAGTGAAAATGACTTACTGCCATTCTTATCGTTTGGTTGGAAGGATCCCATTCCCATGCTGCTTCTAGAAGGGAATAAGATATTTCAATTCTCAAAATCCATTCCCTATTCTCTTCGAGTATTTAAGTCTTATTTTGATTTCAATTGCAATTGCAATTCTAATAATAAACCAAACATATCTAAGGATATGGCAATTCCGATCCTTATTTCAGTCGCAAACTGAATGCACCCTTAATGTTTTTCCTCACATCTTCAAGTATATTCATTTTGGACTCTAAGGTTGTTAAGCAATAGTCTAGATGGTTTTGTCTTACACTCTTAGAGCAGCAACCTCCTTAATTAATCAATACTTAACAAGGAAGTAAGAGAGTAATACTTAACAAGGAAGTGAGAGAGGCTTCCCATGGCTGCTAAGTATACATTTGGAAGCAACCAGGAAGCTAGGAATGACGTCAAAGCTAGTGGCATGCAATTAATTGGTAGAACAAATCATTCCAACCAACTTAGAATTGAAAAAACAATATTTTAATGTTTCAGCTAAGGAAACATGGTTGAAGATTGTCCCACCAGATGACATAGTCATCTGCACATAGTTTACGTTATCTTCCCATATACCTTGAACTATTCAACAGACTCATCATGCCCCAAATTCATAACTTAAGTGAGTTATTGCAGGAATAAAAAAAAATACATTATTTTATTGATAATTCAATACATCTTAAAGAAAACTATCTTGGGACATCCTATTATCCATTTTGGTAGATGCCATTTGTGTAACCAGAGTGGTAAGCTTAGTCAAGGTCTGCTTGTGAATTGAACAAAAGAATCATCTTGGTTTCAGTATTATAGAGAACCTAAGGACAAAACAGTGGCTTTCTATCAGCCTGCTAAAAGGAAAAAGAAGAAAAATTTTCATGCTATTGTTCATTTAAGTTCTTGTTTTGGCCACATCAATATCAGCCCAAAGGCTCTGATCTCGTAAGAACTACTATGCTGATGTTAATTTATTGATCAGTTCCAGATGAATTGTGATTTAAAGCCTCAGGAGATTATTAACTTAATTGTGTACCTTGTGACTTTATGAACACCCTCAAATTCTTAGCCTTGTTTTGTTACTTCCACTGATCAAAAGTTCTCCTAACCTGGACTGCACTGGCTTCTCCGTAGTTCAGACTCCAGGCGGCATTTAGTATCAGAGAAAAAATATAAAAAAATAAATGATAATAATAAAAAAAAAAATAAAGAACGTTAACTTTCATATGCACCATCATCTAGAATCGAACTTTAATAAGGCTATCTTCCAATTATGGTCCCAGAATGTAGATCTCAGGAGACGTAGACTGAGGCAGATCTGACCACTGGCATTTTTTCCCACAAAATGGCTGTCTTAGGACTTGAACCTGTATCATTGTGCTTTTCAATTGCAGCCGTTGCATCAAGCCATGACCCCTTGTTTTACCTTTTATTTGTACTGTTTCTAAATAACAGTTTCGCTGTTCTTCCAGTAATTTGGGCTTCCAAAATCTAGGGATCCAAGCGATTACTTGGACTGGGTCTGATCCAGCTTGACTCAAATCTAGTCCATCACCTCGTGAGTCTTCATCTTTTTGGGCCTCGGATGCGGCTAGGTCCAGGCAGCAGACCTGAACTATGAAATAAACCTTGTTGGCTCAAGTTTGTCTCTCGAAAACCATCTAGGTTGGGCCAATTTTGCAGGAACCATCTCCTATGCAATTGGCGATTGGGTTTGGACTTTAACCCATGCGTGCTGTCCTGATCTTAGGAAGGCTACAACTATGAGATCAGCAATGCTGAAACTTGTAGACGTCAGTAGCAAGGAGTCCGGTTGGAGTACACTTCTGCACATTCTTATGCGAGCACTTTCATGCCTACCTAACCAAATTAGCTGACTGGTTCTCTCGGCATGCATGCTTCTCTTTTAACAGTCTAGAAAGCTCATATGTTCAGTCCACTCGGCACAACATGATGGTTTAAAAGAGAAACTAGTTATCAAAAGTGGATGTCAGAATATGAGTCCGGCGCAGTGCATTCTGCTGTTAAAAAAAATAAATAAAATAAAATAAAAAATTAGAGATCCATCTGCTCTTTCGCAATATCTGAATTTTTCTTTGTGATTCTATCACATTAGTGATCAGATATCTGAATTTTTTTTTTGTGATTCTATCACATTAGTGATTGGACCTGACAATAGAGCCAGAAGTATTCATAAATTCTACAGAATATTTTATTTTCTGATTTTCTATGATGTATTGACAATAGAGTAGTGTGAGTACCCATTTGTATTAAAAAAAAAAAAAAAGAAGAATTAGATAATGAACATTGAGATCATAAGCTGTTTTATTTGTCAAATGAGCTTAACTAGCCCTCCGGCCTGCTTTAGCTGGCTTTTGTGCCACGTGAACAACATATTAGAATTCGAGATTTGGGACATGCATGTTTGTTTCAAAATTTTATTTTCTAAACACCATAGTTGAATATAAGATTAAAATATTTTTAATCTGAATCATGCATGCATAAAACATAAAACCACAAGGATCTAGTTCATGTGTTGAAATTGACATATGCTGAAATTCAGATTGTGATCAATTCACATACCTGTTTCACAATCCATTTCTTCGAATCTGGATTTGGAAGAAAAGAGATTTTCTTCTAGCTACATAAGTGTTCGATCTTTACGGATATCCACTTGAGATCAGTCTGGAACAGTTCTCTAAAAATTAAATTTTCTTTTCTAAGAAAATTCAGTCTGCTGAATCTGAACGAAGTCTGGATCGTGATCAACACTTGATCTCTTTCCTTGATCTTCTTCTTCTTCTCCTCTTCTCTAACCTTTCTCCCTTGCTTTGTGCTGCTGCTCCAACCTAAAAACCAGCAAGGAGGAAGATGCCCAACAGCTTTGACGTGGGAGGCTCGGGACGTCCCAATGGATGGGGCGTGTGGGATGCTAAGGTGAGAAGAGAAAGAGAGAGGAAGGGAGGGCGTGGAGAACTCTAAAGGTGGCATGGGGCTACTGATTGGATGCTCTAGGGACCTTAAGGGAGGTCTCTTTAAATAGGCATGAGGATTGTATCCTATTCAATCTCGTAATATAAGTTCTACTTGCATTGGATTTCCTAATAACTTAAGTTATCCAACTTACTTTAGAAGACCCTTTAAGCATCAATAATTGGAGTCCTTGCACCCATTATTTCACACCCCAAAACACACCCAAGGGACGCCCCATATAAGATCAAAAGGTCCTTTAATCAAATGACACGTCCAACTTGATCAAATCAAGGTGGCGCCCAAGATAAACTATCAAAAAATTAATTAAAAATTTTCATCTTAAATTTAATTGATCCAAAATCTTAGATACCTAATAATTGGAGTTTCATAAATCTAATTCATGCAGGTTATTAGCAGATAATTAAGTTTGAATTATCTTAAAAAATAAGAAATCCAAACGGAAAGAGAAATTGGATCCAACCATATGCTAGCAAGGTTACTTTGAATCCGATCAGATTTCTCTAAACCCAATTGACACTTCATAAGCTCAATTGTTAATTTCAGACCTAATCCCTTTGTTGTGTGACCCCATAAATTTAATTCTATCTGGTAGTGATATATACAATGATCTCTATCAAAGTATCATTGAAACTCTTTTCAATGGGTCGGAATAATTCTACTATAACTCATTAAGGATTGTCGATCCAGAACAACTCTAGTGAGCTCTCATAATCTGCCAGTGACATATGGCAGTATGTAATGGTAACCCAGTAGATTTGAAATGAACCTCTAGGTGTAGTTAACGTGTGATTCAATCTCTCTATTGTGAGTTCTGACTTGATGGCAGATCATGGATAAATCGTCAAACCTCAACATCAGTCATATAATAGATTCGATTAGCTCAAGTCCAGTTGTGACTTCTATGAAAACTCTTTTCCATCAATCATACTACTGTGGCTACAGATTCTCGGACTTAGCTTCTCAAATCTCATAAGACCATTTCTTTATACCAAGGTTGATAGATCCCATCTTGATGCACACCCTACTCCTACAGTGGACCGACTGTCGTCAATATCCACTACAAGGACTCATTGAGATCCATGTTTATGTGTCAATCAAACTCCAGCAGCCTCACTGCGAACAGCAGTACCATCTCAAGTCAAAGGATCAGTCAAACAACTACAGCATCAAGATGATTATTGACGATCGAGTAAAAATCCAAGTGATCTCTCATATGATCATGCTAAGTACTAGTTGTTCTCTAACTACTATCCGTACTCATCATCTAGTATCTTTACACTGTAGACTAAAGATCCATCTATCCTAAAAGAAGCAATCTGTACATCAGTCTATCTAGATCGATTACCGTCCTCATGATGATTTTGCGATCGAGAGTATTTAAGAATTAAATATATGTCTCTAATTTTCAACACCTTGAGAATATGTATCAAAACTAATTTCATAGACGATTCAAAGATACATCACATTTGAATGAAAAATAAATTTATTTTTTTATTGATCAAATTAATGTATTAAGTATAAAATTGTGTCCTAAATTTATTACAATGTGTCAGTTATATTGACTTTTAGGACATACATCTAACAATCTCTCATTTGGACTAAAGCCAATTGGCCATAAATCTAAGTCCCATCTTCTCAAGGTGGACTTCTATTTTCAGTTAGCTCAACTGCTTAGTCAGCGGGTCTGTCACGTTATCCGCGGAGTCTACTCTT
The DNA here is from genome assembly GCF_000442705.2 of Elaeis guineensis. Classification (NCBI taxonomy): domain Eukaryota; kingdom Viridiplantae; phylum Streptophyta; class Magnoliopsida; order Arecales; family Arecaceae; genus Elaeis; species Elaeis guineensis. The sequence continues at coordinate 12,833,981 of NC_025997.2, forward strand.
CACACCTCGACATGTTTCTTTTCGAGGTAGTCGTGTATGATGTGATACTACCACTTGATGTGCTTCGATTTCTGATAAGACCTCGACTCCTTAGCAAGTGCTATGTTTTCATTATTATCGCAGTAGAGCAGTATGGCATCCGATGTCATAATTTCAAGTTTCATGATGAATTTTTTGAACCAGAAGCCTTCCTTTGCAGCATCCGAAGCAGCGACATACTCAGCCTCCATGGTCGAATCAGCTACGATGGGTTGCTTGAAACTCTTCCAGCTAATTGCGTCACCATTGTACGAACACATATCCTGACGTAGATTTTCTATCATCAGGATCAGATATGAAGTCTGAATCAGTATACCCTTCGACTCGCAACTCAGGATCTCTTCCAAAGATCAAAAATAAATCTTTAGTTCTTCTTAAGTACTTAAGAATATTCTTCACAGCTATCCAATGCTCCTCACCTGGATTCGACTGATACCTGCTCGTGACACTCACAGCAAGGGCAATATCAGGTTGAGTATATAGCATGGCATACATGAGGCTCCTTATGGTCGAGGTATAAGGAATCCTACTCATGCGCTGCACTTCCTCAGATATGGTTGGACACATCATTTTGGAGAGATTAAAATCATGCCTAAGAGGTAAAAGACCTCATTTGAAATTTTTCATACTGAACCTCTTTAGTACTTTTTCTATATATAGCTTTTGTGACAGGCCTAGCATCCGTTTAGATCTATCCTTATAGATCTTTATTCTGAAAATATAGGATGCTTCCCCTAGATCTTTAATGGAGAATTTCTTGAACAACTATCTTTTGATCATGGTCAATATGAAAATATCATTCTCAATAAGGAGAATATTATCCACATACAATACGAGGAATGTTATAGCACTTCCACTGATCTTTTTATATGCACATGGTTCTTCTTCATTTTTTATTAAATCAAACGATTTGCTTGCTTAATCAAAATGATGATTCCAACTCCAAAAAGCTTCCTTTAATCCATATATGGATCTTTGTAGCTTATAGACTTTGTGATCACCATCACCAGAAGTGAAAATCTATAGGCTACTCCATATAGATATCTTCCTCAAGATATCGATTCAGAAAAGCAGTTTTCATATCCATCTGTCATATTTCATAATTATAATAAGCTGCAACAGCAAGCAGAGTGTGGATGGATTTCAGTATGGCTACGGACGAAAAGATTTTCTGATAGTCAATACCCTCGCGCTGACTATAATCTTTAGCCACAAGTCTAGCTTTATAGGTCTCTACCTTACTATAGCACCTATCTTCCTTTTGTAGATTCATTTACCCCCAATGGGTACAATACCCTTTGGTGGATATACTAAGGTCCAGACTTGGTTCGAGTGTATCGAGTCAATTTCTGACTTTATAGCATCTAACTATTTCTCAAAATCAATATCAGACATCACCTCATAAAAGTATTAGGATCATCACTATGACTCTTATCTCCCATAAGGAATATTTTTTTTACTTCCTCCGTAAGTATATCCATGTACCTTTCAGAAGGTCAGGAGATCCTGCTAGATCTATGAGGTGGTTAAGGAACGTCTTCTACTGGCTCATGGATAATGGGTTCCTGAGGATTTATAGCTCTTGGCTCTTCAGAGACCTTCTCTTCGAGTACAACTAACCTCCCACTATTACCATCCTGAATAAACTATTTTTCTAAGAATACGGTGTTTCGACTCACAATCACATTGTGATCTTATGAAAAATAGAAGTAGTATCCTATGGATTCTTCAGAATATCCTATAAAGCGAGCTATAATAGATTTATCCTCTAACTTATCCGCCATCTATCTCTTGACATAGACTAGACATCCCCAAGTCTTAAGATAACTAGACTCACTTCTTACCGAACCATATCTCATACGATGTGGTAGGAACGGACTTTGATGGAATCCTATTCAACAGGTAAATTGTAGTTAGCAAAGCATATCCCTAAAGATATAAAGGTAGATCAGTGAAGCTCATCATAGACTTGACCATATTCAATAGGATCCTATTCTTCTTTTCGGATACCGCATTGAGTTGAGATATTCCAAGAGGCGTCTATTGAGAGACTATACCATTATCCTTAAGATATCTCAGAAATTTTTGACTAAGATATTTACCTCCTCAATCAGATCGAAGAACTTTAATAGATTTGCTTGTTTGTTTTTCTACTTCATGTTTGAATCTTTCAAAAGCCTCAGATTTGTGTTTCATCAGATATATATATATATATCCATACTTAGATAGATCATCGATAAAGGTAATGAAGTAGGTATAACTACCTCTGGTCTGCACATCAAATGACCCACACAATCGGTGTATACTTGGGCAAGTAACTTAGTGGCCCTCTCCCCATGTCCTACAAAGGATAACTTAGCTATTTTTTTTCAAAGGCAAGATTCGCAAGCTGGATATGACTCTGGATTAAGAGAGCCAAGGATCCCATCCTTTTCTAGTCGTTTATCCTATCCTCTCCAATGTAGCCTAGTCTATAGTGCCATAAGTACTTCTAGTTAATTTCATCTCTGGATCTCTTTTAACTTACAGCACTCACTATTTGCTCGTTTAGGTTCACATGCGTATCAATATGTAAGTGATAAAAACTGTAAATTAAAAGACATCGTGTAACCAATTTATTTCATAAATAAATGAAATAAAAGTCTTTATTAAAATTAATTTCAAAATCTTTCTGCACTAGTACAGACACGAAAATTAAATTTTGACTAGCTACAGGAACATAATAATAGTCTTTTAAATCTAATCTAACACCAGACGATAATCAAAGAAGATAAGTGTCAATAGCCTCTACAATAATTTTTGCTCTATTGCTGATCCGAAGGATCATGTAACCTTTCCTCAACCTCCTACTTTCTATCAGATCTTGCATTCAGGTACATATATGAGTACTCGAGCCAGAGTCTAATATCCAACTAGATGTAGAAGAAACCATAAGGTTAGATTCAAGTACGAATATACCTTCAGAAGATTTATTATCCTTTTTGGTCTTTAGGCTCTCCAGGTATTTTAGACAGTTCCTCCTCCAGTGACCTTCAGCATGACAGTAGAAATATTTTTCCTTTGCTTCGATCTTGCTAGAAACTTCTTTCTTTGGCCTATTCTCCTTTTTCTGCTTCTTAGCGGATTTTATCTTCTTCTTTTCAGAAGACTTTCTCTTGAAAGAAGTTCGCTCCACAGCGACAACAGTGCCCCTTGAACTCTTCAAAGTTTCCTCTGTAGTGATGAACATGTTGATCAGTTCAGGTATAGTGCAATCGAGCTTGTTCATATGAAAGTTTATAATAAATTGACTATATAAACTTGTAAGGGATTGAAAGATCAGATCCATCTACAATTTCTTTTGTATTTGAAGTCCAACTTTTTTAAGCTCCTCAATGTCTTTGATCATTATCATACAGTGCTCATGGATTGACTGTCCTTCGCGCATCTTCAGATTGAAGAGTCTTTTGGACATCTCGAAGTACGCTGAGCGGCTCTGCTCACCATACAACTCTTGCAGGTGAGTGATCATAGCCCTGACAGTAGGCATATGCTCATGCTGGCTTTGCAACTCATTTGACATAGATGCCGGCACATAACACTTAATTTGATTATCTTCATCTGTTCACTTCTCAAAAGCAACCCTTTACTTAGTAGTAGGATGGTTTGGTAACACTATGGGTTCCTGATCGAGTACATGACCTAATTTTTCTGAGATCAGAATAATCCTGAGATTTCTGAACCAATCTTTGTAATTGGTATCGATCAAACTATTGGTTTCAAAGATGCGGGCTAGAGGGTTTGAGGCTGACATTGTTTAACTGCAAGTGTATAGATTCAAGTTAGACTTTTGTACTTAATGATTATATTTGCTTCTAGGGACTTTAAGCTACAAACAATTATTTTCACTAATTTATCAGATTCCTCCACTCTCTGAGAAGAAAACGAAAACCCTAATGTGATAAAGAATTTCTAGTGGATGCTGCAGTCCCACCGATGACATACACCTCACCTAACAATTATTGGTAACATGCACATCGATGCGTAGGCAACTCTTTGCCCAGATACTTCTCTAAGCATGTTGCAACTGAAGCAAAAATTCAGTGCAGGGGCAAAATGATAATTTTAAAATTTTTTCAAAATTACTATTTTATAGCAAAATTATTAATTAATCTCGTTAATTAATACTAATTAATCTTATACTAGGATCTAAATATGATACAACAGCATGCATTTAAATTTAAAATTCAAATTTGAAACAGTAAACTTTTTACTGTACTGTGTTCAGAACACATCACCTTCTGCGGATAGTCGATCACCGCAATCTGATCACCGACGGGGGGCTCTGATCATCATGTCGCAGCCACACTAGTGTCTAGCCTCTGCGGATCATCCACACGAAGCTCCCATCTGATTGGCTCCTCACGAATGCTAGTTCATGATTTCATCCTTTTGATAGCTGGTATTGATCGAACTCCTTCGATCGATGTGTGCCGACTTTTCGGACACTCTGGATCGTCTGCACGATTGGTTGAGAGGCTGATGGATCTCTTCCTAAAATTTGGTGGACTCACGACACTCGTGACACACCAATCTCACTTCCCGAACCCTAGGTAGAAACCCTAGGGTACATACCAAAACCCTGCGCCCACTTCTCTCTCCTTTTTCTCTCCTCTCGATAAATTTTGAACACTTCAAAATTTTTTCAGAACCTCCCCACGCCCTTATCTCTTCTTTCTTTCATTGCCCATGCCCCCTCCCTTTCTCATTTTATAAAACATCGCAAGAGATGTTGAAAGCGTGTGAGTGGATAAGAAGAGGTGGTTGCTCACTTAAATTCAAATCAAATTTGAATTCAAGTGTCAACCAATCTTATCCTCATCCATTTGTGTGAGAAAAAAGAGATGGCATAGCTTTTTTTTTTTTTTTTTATGCGTGGAGACTTTCACGAGAAACCATTTCTTGTGTGGAATATGGGGTGCACAAAAGAGGATAAGCTGGCGCATGGTTATTTGGTTATCCATTCAAATTCAAAACCCCTTTGAATTTGGATGGGTAACAAACCAAGTTAATCCAAATAATTGACATACAGAAACATGGGCGTGAGAGAGCTTTGCATGAGAGAAAATTCAAGAGAAAATTTCTTCTCGTGAATTCAAATGGGCGCAAGGAAGTTGGGTGGCGCAGGAAATTTAAAACAAGGTGGTTTGATTCAAATTGAGCCAACATAATTAAATAGGTTAAGCACAATTAGACCAGATTAAATCCAACACAATTATGCTTAATTAGGCTCAATAAAATCTTAATCAAATCAGGAATTAACTAAGCCTAACCCATAATCAAATCAAGGACTAAACCACCTTAGCGATTAGATCAACACTTAACCTAATCGGGTCAATCCAAACTGAATCCAATTCAATTGGACTCGATCTAAAAATAATTACTTAATCAAATTGAGTTAATTAGCGATCAAATCACTAATTAAACCTCTCATAAATATTGAGTCCAAATTCGATGGGCAATTAGGCATCAGAGACCATCGATATGAAACCCTGATCAAAGAGTTCAAATTTCAAATTCAAAATTTGAAATTCAAAATTTTGACCCCGGTACCCAAAATGTGTGAAACTCATGATCAAAGAATCCTAATTCTCAATCATAGAGTCCCAGACACATAAGACTCATAATCAGCCATCAGATCAGAAAGGAACCTCTAATGTGTGTGACCGCGCAGGTTCGAACCTAAGCCGGTAGCATAGGAAACAATTCCTGTACTAATCGAAGTGACCATCTAGCAATGGTACCCGATGACCGGATATGTCGAATAGTCGCAATCCCAATATTCAGAACCTACGTGAATATGGTTACCGTATAATTCATCCCTTTTTGACCCCTGTGTTTAGGATGACTCAGGATTAAACTGTCAATCCTGATGAGATCATCCGAATCGTGCTCAACTCAATTAGTCCTGTGACCTCCTCACTAGGACTACCCTGGCAAGATTTTGCTAAATTGAAACATGACTGTACACAGCTCCTAAACTGGAGTGGTCAATCCCATCTTGACACACGCACCGACAAGTCAAGTACTTGACTACACCCAGCGCCTTCCGTCATTGAATTAAAAATTTAGGTAGTCCAGTACCTAAGTGCAGTGAGTTGCTTGCAAGTCACCGTGGTGGTCTCAGGTCGGAGGACATTTATATCCATATCCCATCGGAGCAAATCTTGACAGCAGAAATAGCTCCAGAGTCGGTCACGTTCAGTGTAGATGTACCATTACATCTCACCTGTATGTCATACCAGTGTCTCCACACTCCTTGGTTATGAGGACAACCAACCCATATGGCACACAACGACCTATGCTCGATAAACGTTGTCGTCCTTGGTAACAACGTATCATTTGGTCGCGAACAGGTTTAA